>NW_010135067.1:0-1407 GCF_000699245.1 Pterocles gutturalis
AGATCAACACACCCGCTCAGTTTGGTATAGTCTGCAAATTTACTGCTTTTTTCCATTGGTTCCTTAAATGATGGCTGTGCTCTTAACTACCTAATTTAAAGCAATCTTTTCAAAGAAATACGAGTCTTTAGCTAAGACCCAAGGCTACATGAGGTTGCGACTGTGTAATCGCCTGTCATCAAGCAGTCCTATTAATGGAAGCTCCATGGCTTAAGAGCGTGGGTAATGAATTGAACATATGGCCCACAGTGTAGTATCTGTGCAGTAAGGCAGGAGAGGGAGCTTTCTAAATGCGCCTCTGAGGGTAAGGGAACTCTGATGTACACAGAAGTACCCTGTGTGGATGGAGCTAATTAATCTCAATGTTTGTCATCTGCAGTTTGCCAAAACATGTATCTCTCTATGCCAAATAGTTTACTTCAGTGAGGTATTAGGTTTGACGTGTTTGCTGCAGGTAGCAGATGTTATTCATGCAGGAATAACCGAGACCAACATGGTTCATTATTGGAAGGTTCAGACAGCGACGGGGACACCTCTGTTTAAACCTTCATGTCTGCCTGCCAAGGTTTGACTTTCAATGTCAAATAGCAGCGGTGAAGCTCAGACTGGTCGTGTGACTCTTGCTGCATGCTTTATTTGCGTCTTTTACTCCAGGTTTTGAAAAATACAAACAGCTTACGCAGCTGTTCGGGTGGGGAGGCTGCAGGAGCCACCCGGAGAGAATGCTGGATCTGCACTTGCATCATTGTTTGCGTATCGTGTTGGCAGCTGCCTGCACCACCACAAACTCTTTTTGTAGCTTCCTTATCGCAGAATGGAGGACAGCAGTCTCTGTTTGAACAGTACATTCCACCACACCTTCCTCTGCAAGCAAGAATACAGATAACGCAATACACTAAACCTTGAGATGATACACACACCAAAAATATTCCAGGAAGATTGGCACATAACATCCACTTGCTGATGTTCTTCAACCTTTTGGAATTTATTTTAGCTGGTTTTGGTTAGGTTCTGACATCTGCATGACACCCAAGCAGAAACCTAAAGACAGAACCTTATGCAGAAAGCTTAAATTCAAGACAAGAAACATCAAATGTTAAGAAAGCAATAAAGAAATGCAGAAACTGGCCTAGATACTTCTTTTAATATGTTGTGTTTACTGATGCAGTAGAACAAACAGGAATTGTTTTCTCACTTTTGAAACTGGGATTCAGATTCTGGAGCTGGAGCCATATGCCTGTGGAGCAGGATCCAGGATTTAGGATAGTATTTAGGGAAGCATGGCTGCTCTTTGCCCTTTGTAAGACCTCCAGCCTCATATGCACAAACCCTGCATTTTTCAGAAGCTGTTGTGATTTTTTGATTATGAAAACCCAGCATCATAGAATCGTAGAATGTTTTGGGTTG
>NW_010135068.1:0-22251 GCF_000699245.1 Pterocles gutturalis
ATAAAAATAAAGCTTTTAAACATCAATAACAGAGCAGAGAGTTACCCAAGCTGGCTGCACAGCTGCGGAGACGCCGGGCTGGACCACACGCTGTGCCGCAGGGATGGGAGCTCTCGCAGCCCAGAGGGAGAGCAGCAGGCGGGAGATTTGGGGAACAGCCCCATGAATTTCAGTGGGGACTTCTGCCCAGGCACAAGTCACTGCAGAAATAAATGGGATATCTTTGTGTTGATGGCTGAAAATAACAAGGGAAGCCTGGCTGCGAATAGAAGTGTGTTTGCAGCTGGAGCAACTCAGACAAGATCAGCTCCCCTTCGGTTGTCTACCCATGCACCCCAGAGCTGCACGAGAGAGAGAAGTTCACAGAATCACAGAATGGTTTGGGTTGGAAGGGACCTTCAAGATCATTAAGTTCCCCCCCCCCTGCCATGGGCAGGGACACCTCCCACCAGCCCAGGTTGCTCAAAGCCTCATCCAGCCTGGCCTTGAACCTCTCCAGGGATGGGGCATCCACAGCTTCTCTGGTCTCTGCTCCTGCTGTACCTGTCAGCATCAAAATGCCCTCCTGGAGCTGTCTGCTAGAGACACGCATCCACCACACGGTGCAATAGAAAGAAAACCACATTTTCTGCAGTTTGCCATCGAACGAGAAGGATTTCAAAAGGCTCCTCATGGTGAGTGAGGAAGCAAACCCACACTGCCTTGTCCTAAAGGGAACAAGCACCAGGCAGCATGTTGAAAGCTTGCCAAGGCCTGTGAACTGCAATAAAGAGCACCTCTGATTAAAAGGGTTTTTTTTTCCCAAACAGATTAGTTAAATTTCATCTTATCTCTTTTCCAAGACAAAAACAAAGGTGCAACTGGAGATGAACCTGAAACTACAGCTCAGTAATTTAAGCGTAAGCATCAAAATATCATCATTATCATAAAACAAAATCCCCTATGCCCAAAAATTTCAGCATCATTCCAACTCATCTTCCATCTCTGGATCTAAGAGACATACGTGCACATTTCACCTTCAGGGTCTCAAATCTGTACTGAGCATCAAATTTAAGCTGCGGCACTGAGGAAATAAGCCAGCCATTGATCTCTGCACCTTAGTCCCCCTTTGTAGAGGTCGTATTTAGCTCTTTCGTTCCTTGCCAGGGTTATGTAGCTGCAAGCTCTGCAGACAATAATCATGTCTGATGGATGCCTGCTGTGGTGGAGACCTCCTGTTACTCCGTGCCTCTTAATTTGCAGTTCTTTTGCAAAGCATCACTATTTGGATAATAACATAAACATACCATGTATGGATAGAAAAACTATGCCATCACAACCAAAAGCCACAAGATACACAGCTATGAGAAGTTAAGGGGAAGGCCTGCGTCATTTTGGCCCCACTACGTACACGAGCACAGCCTGGGTGCAGCCCACCTTGCGGGGGCTGCAGGACAGCACAAGGACTTCACCCAGGAAAGGCTTCAGCTGCCTGTGATCTCACCTCCTGCCCCTCCTTCAGCCCGTTTTGTGTTCCACTGTGGTGCTGGAAGCACTCCCAATGCCAGCGCAATGCCCTGGTTCTGGGACGCGCGGTGTGGGGAGCCACGAGGATCTGTGCCGCTGTGTGAGAAAAGCAAATGCAGGTCATGCAATGACAAACGAGCAGAAAACAACGGCTCATGGGGAGCTAAAACCGCTCCCCACGTGCAGCCCATGTGGCTCCTGTTTTCTCCTCCGACACGTGGTTTTACCAGACGCGTACCACGTGTGGTGCAGAGGCTGGGCCCCACGGCAGAAAGGCAGCTGTGCCAGTACCATCCTCCTCCCTCCCACCAGAACCACAGCTGGTCCCGAATTCCAGTCTTCTCCCTGCGGATCTGACCAGCAGACCACCAGCACCTCCTAAGATGAGGTAGCGCCCTGCACAATTTGTAGTTGACATTTCACAAATTCCAAAGAAAAGAGGCTATGAAAGGCCATATGGAGCACATACGGACTGATCACCATAAAGACATCAATCGGGGTTTCTTGAATACGCCCCAACGCCTGCAGCTTGCAGCTGTCCTGGGGGCTTGGCTTCCTTCCTGGGGAAAATCATCTGGGTTTTCTACACCCATCCATAACCCAGGCACAATAAAATAGTCTGCCTTCAGTACGCGCCTTCAGATCTCCCATTAGAGCGCGTTTTGAGCACGTCCAGTGCCCGCAGCAGAGAGAACAATCCCCTGTTGTTGTGTGCTCCGGGAACACATTTTTCCTGTAGTCACATACTAATCTCAGGAGTTTGGCCTTGTGGTATCCCTCCTCTGCTCCAAAACATGCTCACCGTGGGCTGTCCACATGCAGAGATCACTTTCTCTGGGGTTTGGCTGTATTAACAGGTTCTCACAAAGCACATGTTATTTTTCTTTTCTTTGAGGCTCATCTCATTATTCCAGAAATCCCCTCTTCCCTATGCTCTTCCATCCCTATGGGTTATTTCTCTTTTTTCATGCTGACCACTTGCAGCTCTCTCAGCTTCTCCTTGTAACACAGATTCTCCCATCCCACGATCATTTTCGAGGCCCCTTCACTGGAGGAACTCCATGTCTTCCCTTTACTGGAGAGCTCAACGCTCCAGACGCGTCCCACCAGCGCTGACCACAGGGGAAGGACAACCTCCTTCAATCTCTTCCTAATGCAGGACACTGCAGGGGCACATTGCTGGCTCATGTTCCGCTTGCCCACCAGGACCCCAGGTCCTCTTCAGCCAAGCTGCTTTCCAGGATTTTCCAAGGTTTAGAGCTCCTTTGTGCTGTTGACAGCATAGGAGAGAAGTTTTACAGTCACCTGAAGTGTTTTAGAGCTGCTTAGAAGAGTTTGTAGCAGTTACAGATTGGTCTAGAGGGGTTTAGAGCTGCTCAGAGCTCTTTAGAGGCATTTTACAGCTGTGTAGGGGAGCTGAGAGCCATACAGTAGAGATTTAGAGGCATTTTAGATGTATTTAGGGACACATTAGTGGTGCTTAGAGCAAGAGAGAGAAGCTTTACCTCCGTTTAGAGGGGCTCTGAGGTTCTTAGAAGAGGTTTAGAAGAGGCAAAGGAGTTTACCATTGTTTAGAATGCTTTACAGGAGTTTTGGCACAATTTACAGGACTTTAGAGATGCTTAGAACTGTTGATAGGGGCTTTAGAGGTGTTAGATCAATTTAGAGCAGTGTGGAGCTGCTTAGTGCTGTTCAGAGCAGTTTAGAGAACCTCAGGAAGTTTTAGCGCTGTTTCTCTAAACAGGAGTTTCAGAACGGCAGAAAGGAGTTCTAAGCACTCGCAAGGAGCCTGAGAGGGGCCTGAGATCTATTTTTTACTGCTGCTTAAAGCAGTGCGGAGGAATTTTTGATATTAGTGATGTTTAGAGGATTTTCAGAAAGGTCGAGTGGATGTTTTAGAGGAATTTATAGCTTCTCACCGTTGTTTATAGCTGATGAGAAGAGTTTTAGAGCTGCTTCCATGTGTTGTAGAGCAGTGTTGTGCATTTTGGAGGTATTCTGGAGCTGTTTAAAGAGGTCCAGCCTGGTTTAATGGCACCCTACTGTGTTTTAGAATCAGTTAAATGATCTTAAAAGGTGTCATTTAGGGGGTGTGAGAGCTCATCAGAGGTGTTTTGCAGCTGTCTGGTGGTATTTTAGAGGAGTTTGGAGCATCTCAGGGCATATTCAAGGAGTTTTAGAGGTCCTTAGAGGAGTTTAAGAGGCCCAAAGGAAATTCAGGGATCTTCAGATCAATATAGAGGAGTTCTAGTTAAGATCAGTTGAACCTGAAAGCTGCTTAGAGAACATTTAGAAAGATGTTAGTGCAGTTTAGAAGACCCTAGCACTCTTTAAAAGGATATTGCAGCTCCCCAGAACTGCTCAGTGTGGTTTTGAGGAGTTTTGGAGGAATTTGGAGTTATTTTTCAGATCTTTAGAGCTGTTTACAGGAAGTTTAAAGGCATTTTAAAGGTGGCAATAAATTGTTAGAGATGTTTAGAGCCATTTAGTGGCACTTTAGGGCTGATCAGAAGAGTTTTAGACTGACTTAGAGACCATTTAGAGTTGTGTAAATTACATCTGTTTGGAGGCAATTGCCTCACTGCAGCAATACAGAGGTCCTTGGACCTCTTCAGAGCTAGTAAAAGGACTTTTAGACACATTTAGAAGAGCTATACAGTGGGTTAGAGCTGCCTAGAGGGGGTTAAAATCTGACAGTAGTTTAGAGACATTTTGAGAAATTTGAGAGTTCACCTCCCAGTTCAGTGCTGGTTCAGGGTTGGGACTGTCTTCCCACATCCTTCAAATCCACAGTCGCTGTTTCTGACTCCCCTCACTGCCCCCGTCCCTCTCCCCAAGTCCTTGGGCGAGGGTTTTGTGTTTCAGGGCAGTCTCCACTTACCTTTGGAAGGAATGCAGTTAAGAAAATGATGGTAAAGGTTTTAAGACTCTCTGATATTTACACTGATAAGCCCTTATGTAATTATCAGAAGGAAAGAGAACGGTGCTTTTGGCTAAACCAATACACAAGCTATTCCACAGAGGTTTGAAGGACAGCGTAGGTCCCGTTCAGCAATACTGCATAATACAGCGGATAATTACTAACTCTCTTCGTTCTTCCTACAATTGTCAGCAAATGAATACCTGCAGGTTGCCTTACTCTGATCTCCCGAGTGCTGGCATACCACCTGCAATCAGCAGTGCCAATGGTGTGGATGTGAGCTCAGAGTCTTAAGGGTGAGAGAAAGAAGAAATGAGTTTACTGTCGCCATTTAAAATACTTCCTCTCCTTTATACTCATTTAATGCCAAATATAGACTTCCAATGGAAAAAAAAAAAAAGAAAACAAAAAGCCAAACATTTAGAAAGGCTCAAATGCCTGTGGGAATTTATCTTCAGGAGAATCTGTATACATGAACTCACATTCAGGTTCCAAAATCTGCATTGTAAATTTTGGGCACAGCAGAAGAAGAGTTTAGGCTGTCTGCAGCTGCAGCGTGCTGTCCAGTGACCGGAAAAGTGTCTTCCCACTTAGAACTGAAATAAGCAGTAACGTGTCAGTGGTGCCAAGGCTCAGAGGATAACAGGGACACCAGTGAAAACAAAAAAATCAGTTGCTATTTTTCCAAAACAAGTATAGGAATAAAAATATGGCTTTATAGATTTAAGCAATTTTTCAATAAGGAAAATAAATTAACATGAATGTCAAAAGATTATCTAAATACTCCATAGGGTCATTTCAAATAGGGATGTTACAAACACTTTTTTGTTGCCATGTGCCAACGTAGTGGAGCCACATATCTATTAAGAACTCCATTATTCAAATAACCGATTTGCTGAGGTAGGTTAACTACTAAAGCCAAAGGGCCTCCAAGTTTTCTCCAAACTTTTTTGTTGTTGCTGCATTAACACTTCCAACATCTTCTACACTGACTATAATCTACCACCCCTGTCCTTCACTTCTGGTTTCCCCAAACCACACATCTCTCTACCCATACAGAGTTTTGACACCTGGATTTTCCTGTTCCTCAAGCTACCATGAGTGCAGTGGTGGTTGGGCATAATTAAACTATAGTTTTGCTTCTGTTTCTCTCTGCAATAAACAAAAGCATCCAGATACAGCTTTCTTTCAAACACAGACCCGTCTATTTTCAGAACAAATACCCAAGCCTAAGTGATTAAATTAAAAAAGACAACACCTAGGAAAGTGGTGAAATTCTGTTAAATACCATCTTGGTAGGCTGGTATTCAGAAGTACATCATCAGAGAAGCTGACGTGATGTCCTTACATGTAGAGCACCTACCTCATTTTTTCTCCTCTAAATCCAAAGGTGCAAAACCAAAAAGAAATACTGACCTCTCAGATTTTAAATTAGAGTTTTAAACCGTAAAGTCGGGTATCAATTCTACCTGGAAGCTTACCAGTTTAACTCTTCTAGATTTGAGCATAACCTAGAGGATTTTCCTAATTTAGGATTTTCTTAACTGTCCTGTCCTAACAGAGACTGGCGTCTCTGCTGCAGAAAATATGTTTAACATGACAAGATGTTAAGATGCTTAAATGTTTAATCTTCCCATTAACAGTTCACTAATAGGTAGCAGAGTATATTCAAATGTAAGGCTCTAGAAACAGGAAGAACCAGCACAGTATACTGGATCCATCAGTGAGCTAAAGTGACCACTGGCAACCAAGAGACTTTGAGGGACTTTTGTATTAGTCGAACTCACCTCTGAACACACACAACAGTGCCATCTGCTGCAGAATGCAGCATTGCCTCATCTTGAGAAAGGAGAGAGAGACCAGGTTCTTAAAGAATCCCTCTCTGGAGGCCCTGCTTACATAATCTAAATAAAAACGCCCAGCAAAAACCCACAGCCACTACCAAAATCCCCACTGGTAGAAGATGGGAGAAGTTCTGATATGATTCATATTCATGCAACTAAGATCAGGAAGAAACTTAAGAGACAACCCCTTAGCTACAATAACTGAGTGACTGGTGCTTACTTAGGTGGTTAGTTGGGTCGACAGGCCAGAAGAGAACACTTTCCTACAGCCATGCATCACTGATGCCTGTGTGCTGACAAATACATTGATTAGATTGCAAAGGCTTTGTGACAGATTCCTCATTCTGCTTCACGTTACCCAATACGCACACCACAGCAGTCCCCAACTCGCACTGCTGAAGAGCCATGCCTGGCTCTTTCCTCTTCAGAGCTGTGTTTGCAAAGGTGTATTTTCTCTCATCTTAGGCTGTAGCT
The DNA here is from genome assembly GCF_000699245.1 of Pterocles gutturalis. Classification (NCBI taxonomy): domain Eukaryota; kingdom Metazoa; phylum Chordata; class Aves; order Pterocliformes; family Pteroclidae; genus Pterocles; species Pterocles gutturalis. The sequence goes on from NW_010135068.1 coordinate 6,745, forward strand.
TAAAGTCATCGTTAAATACAGTTTAAAAAAGCAAAAATAGCAACACAATCCATTTGTGTCAAGGCTTTTTTCTAGCAGACATTGTTACCTATGTGACCTTAATCCTGCTTCCCTGAATGAGATGTTCTTGTCTTGAAGATAAAAATTCACCTCGTTTTGTGTTCTTGTTTCTGAGAAGAATCTGCCAATAGCAGAATGTGGATGAATTTGCAGGGGAAGATGAATTCACCTCCTCTCCTTCCAGCACTCAGAGAGGTCTGTGACTTTTCTGTGGATTTAGATAAGTACTAAAGGCTAAGAAGTTTACTGAGACAATTGCTTGTGAGGTTCAGCTGATAGCTAGATCCCTAAACAGATCCATATTAAAAATAACCTTTATTTTGGAAAGAAGCCAAGGGAATAAAGCAGTATATAAAGCTGAGAAAGCTTCCAGTCTCTCTCTGGACTCCATGAAGAGGAGACAGGAAGCTTTTGTAAGGTTTTAATGACAGCTGGAAGGATTAATTTAGGATTAATTCTCCAAAGCTAGAATGATTCCATAATGTGACTTTCAGCAGAGAAATCTTGGAAAATGCCAAGTCAACAGTTCTTTGGAGTGGTGTTGGATGTAGGAAGCTTTTTATTTGGTCAATAGCAGTCAGTTCCATGCAATCTCTGATGCAGTGAGCAAGGAGTCACTCATTTAGCAAGATTTTAGGCAATGCTGTCATTTAGTCAGCTGTTCAAGGTAGTAGGGAGATGCAATCATTTCATGTGTCATTTGTAACAAATTAGCTGGAATCAGGCAAAAACCAGATGGACAAAATCCACATAAGCACTTCCAGAAAGTAAATTATTTTTGGCTGAAGGCCAATGGTAACAAATTGGTGTGCTGACATAAGATGCATAGGTTAGAGCATAAGGTCTAAATACCACCTCGTCAGAGTTACGGCAGAGATTTCATTTCCGCAATTCACAAAGGATAATACAGAATCTCCTTGGAACAGCACTAAAGTACATTCAGCTGCTTCTTTAGAAGATGGAACACTTGTGCTTCTGCATTTTCCCTGCTGGAAGCAAGAATAAGATATAAAATGGAATTTGCAAGAAGGCTTTCTCTTTCTTTGAAGCAAGAAGATAAGAGGCTTCTTTTGGGAGATGAATTTGCAGAAAACCACAGATCATCTAATGACATGTAAAGACACTTTTACTGTCCAGGACTATTACTTTCAGTAACTACAGTAACATCACATGCTCAACTTCTGTGTTGTAAGTAAGGGCTTCTGCATCATCTGCTAGGTGTGTGTTTGCAAAAGCAAATGCCATTTATACGTGAAGAGTCTCTCAATTCTTTTAAATCAAAATAATTATCAAACACGAGGCTAACCGATGCTCTGACAGGCTTAGGCAGAAATGCAAAACCGCCTGGAGCGTTTGGGTTCAAACCACTTGTTAGAACACGTGAGTGGCCATGCTCAGAGACACGTGGATCCCTCTCTGTCCCTCCCATGCAATCTTTTACTGCGCTACAGACTTGTCATTTACAAGAACATGACTCGAAGTTATCATTAACCATACCATAACACAACATTTTTTCTGGGCTTCTCCAATCCTGACACAACTGACTCAGTGGGAAAGATTCACCTTTTTTATGTGAGCAGTCTGTGCTTGCCTCTAGGGACACAGGCGACTTACAGCACACTTGCATTAATTTGACAGCAGTTATTGTAACGTTGCCTCAGAGCAGACGTAAGCATTTCTGTTTTACAGCTTGTTGCTTAAGGTCTTGTCTGGGCTTGTTATAGATAGGCTCTATAGAGGAAAAATTGAAATTACAAGTGATCATATCACAGGCTTGTCCTTACGCTTATCCAAGAGAAGCTGCTAGCCTGAAAAGCCATTACTGAAGTACAAGTTCATTACGGTGTTCTGTGCAGAAGTGCCTGCTGAAAACAGTAAAGTTAAGCTACAAACCGCATGCTTTTATATCCTTGTGCCCTCACCTCTGCTCCTTGAGTTTAAGACAACAGCACAGAAAAACATCGCTTCGTCAGCTATTCTAGAAGAGACCAGCCAAGTCCCAGGCATATGTATGTGACACTGAACAGAAGTGTCACAGGCTACCTTTCAGACTTAATTACTGCCTGTTTAATTAGTACATTTCAGGCTCCTCTGTGGGCAGCAACTCTTTGCATTAGAAGCATCTAGAAGGAGAGTTTTGTATTTATGTAAGCAGTATGAGCCTTTACTGCCCATTTATGCTTTTCCTCATGCAGGAGAGAGAGCCAGGCAAACTAGCAGTATACGTATGCTGTTGAACTCCCGTCTTACATGTTCTGCAAACATCTGCAACCTCAGGGTGCTAAACCAGTTCCTTCATATTATTTTCCTGTGTACCACAGTGTAAGCATACTCAGATTTTCCCCTACTTGGAGGTATCAGTGAGACTGTGCGTCAGCTGCCATCATAACCGCTTCCCCATCTGCCTAATTATATATGGTACGGGTGCATACATAGTTATGCACAGAATACATGTCCTCATGCCTGCCCTGCGGTCTCTTCCAAGTGTTGACATGTTCTCTCAATGTATATGTGAAAAACAAAGAGTGTTGGAAAACAACCTCTCGGGAAAACACTGATGATTGTTCTCCAGCCTCGGGCCACTCCACCAGAACAGTCAGCTCTTTGTCGGGGACAGACACGTCAGCTGGACACATACAACTGACTGGGGATTTGTTCTGGGTCTCTCTGCTGCAGGAACAAAACCAGAATTCACAGGGAGCTTGTGTTTATCTACAGATTAATTGTCCCCTTTCAAGGCAATACATCTTTGGGCTCCTGATCAGCTTCTGCTTCTCCAAAAAACCCTGCTGATTTTCCTGTTTGAGCCAACAGAACACAGGTAAAATTGAAAGTTTACTCCATAAAAGTACAAAGCATGTAGAGAACTGTCTCTGTATTTCAGGCCTCAGCATGTTCTAATAGGCTCCATTAGTAAGCCACTCTCTACACCATCCCACTTCTGTGGCTTCAGAGAGCTTTGTGGCTTTAGTTTGCAATTGCTATTTGGTATGGTTTGGGGGGTTTTTTTATTCCCCCTTTCAGAATAGGAGTGTATTACACGGCATCCTGGGGAAGTTCTCTGCAAGTAAAACATGTTTCCTGTTAAAAGTCATTCTTGGCTATTGATTTCCAATGTCCCGGAGAGTTCAGCTGAATGTGGCTGCAAGGAATTTGCACAAACCACAACAGACACGGGAGGTGTTCTCAGAACTCCAACTGTGAAGTTTAAGCTGCCCCATTGTGCTGGTACCTAAGTATGTCTGGAGCTGCAGCTGGGTAAATGAAGAACCCAGCTTCACTTTCCGTATTATAAGCAGGACAGAATTTCACAATAGCTTTGTATAACCCCTTTGTGCAAAAATCCATGGGCTAAGGGGGCTGATTAGTCTCAAATACTGCTCAAAACAGCCAGCCATTATAGAACACTGTCTGTCTTTCATAACATGCCAGCAGAAATCTCGTGAGGATGGTCCTAGCTTAGCTTGCAGCCAGATTTCTACCAACCATTTTACTGCAGGGGTAACAAGGAAAAGCTGTCATTCTGTACCATCACTCTCATGTAATGAGTCTGGGGGGGAATGTTATTTATGTGGAATCCTTTCTGCCGAGAGCACAAAACCTGCCGCTGACCCTGACATAAGTAGGCACAAAGCCACAGAAACCAGGGGAAGTTACACAAGGGTGCAGAACTGTTTATGGAGCCAGACCACACACTGGACCCAATGTTGCCTCGTGGGCAGTAGGTGGGGCTTTCGGCATTTGCGTGGGAGCTCTCCAATGAGACCCGGAGAACAAGGCTACAACCTTCTGGTTTTCATAACAGCATCTCCCCTCCAGTAGGGCTGAGGCATGGGCGGAGCTTGATGAAACTCAAATAAACACTGACACACAGCATCTTGTGAGTATGTGCAGCCTCAGAAGGACAGACTGCAGTAGCTAAAAGGATAAGGACAGCTTAAAACGTAAGTATGTCTACTTTCTCCACTTTCTTAATATAATTAGGAGCCTGTGGAATGGTACATTCCAGCTATACTTACTCGTGGCATCCGTATAACCTGCAAAGATGCCTGCTATGCTCTCTGTCCCTTTGGCCCGTGTGTTAACAGCTGCAGAAAAAGCCTAGGCACCCTACAGTCATATTTATATGAAGAGATGGAAATCTCAAAGCTCAGCTTTCCTACAGATGTAGAAATGAATTCAACTGTAAATATCTGGAGTAGTCTTCTCAGTTTGTCTTCCCCCCCACCCCCAGCATTGTTTTATGTAATTCAAAAATATTTCTCACGTGCAGTCACCAACAGCACTGGCCACAGTTACACAAGACAGAGCTGTGAGAGATCTAAGTTACAACAAGGTGTGTCAGGGAGGGGTTGGGATTGTCGCGTACATAGAGAAGCCAGCTACTACAACAGCATGTGCTGAAATGGAGGAACGTTTACTTCTCTGCTTTCTAACATACCCAGGGAACAGGTGAAGAGGAGAAATGTGTTTTCTATCACTTTGTAGCAAGGAGAAATAGAAAGTGACAGCAGAGCAGCAGCATTTTTGCCTTTGAAACAGCAAGGGATAAAATATTGTAGGACGTTTCAGTGTAACTCCTCACATTCACTTCTAATAAAATGACTGAATTCCTGCTTTATTGTTATGCTTTGATGATTTGTAAATACTACTGACAAGAGGTGTATGAGTACCACTGTCCACTTTGGGACTGTGCAGCAGCCTCTGGTGACCAGTCATTCTGGTAAAGACTGCTGAAGATGGTGTATCTTCAGGCTGGGACAGGGAGGGTGACAGTGCCTCCTGTTAACTGCTGGCACCAGTCTCCTGCTCCGTGGTTCTCTGATCTTGCCTTACTCTAGGGCGACAACTTAAGGAGCTGCTAGAAAAAGCTCAACATGCTCTGTGCACTACTTATTTTAAGGATTCTAAGTGAAATCGGTGCCAGCAGGTTTTTTGGGGTGTTGTTTTTTTGATAAAATCTTTTCAACCTCATAGATCCCAAAGAGAAAACTCCTTGTAGCCACCTTTAAACCAGGGTACAGAAGAGGATTAACAGTATTCAACAGTATTGTACATGTCATAAGAAAATGAAAACAGATAAGACAGTGGTCATGTACCGCAAAGGCAGGTCTCAATTTTATAAAAGAAGACATGGTACAAAAACAGACATTCACAAATATGCTAAAGATGGCATACCTTAAAGACCTTACCACTAGAGGTGGGATGTGCTGAGAATTGCAGCTATGCACCTTTAATACTAAAAGCCCATGAAAAAAGTAGAGCCACGAGTGACAGAGCAGCAGCTTTTCATTGTATGGACAGCTATGAACAGCTGCAGCTGAGAAATGAAAAATAACCTCAGAGTTTGTTCTGTAACCCGAGAAACATACGATGAAAAGACAATGTACTATGATCTAAGAATTGAGATAACTGATGAATTCTCTACATGCTGTCTTTGCAACTTGAAGTGCAAAGAACATCATAATACAATAGAAAGCAGAGACGTTCTCAGGACGTAGGGTTGTGCACTACCATCTGCCTGGTATTGACAAAAATAATAAATGAAGGCTCCTAAAATCTCAAGACTTTTCACCAGATGTGGTTATTTCAATAGTGATTTTGATAATTTTCCCTTGCTTTACTTTGGGACAGTGAGAGAAAGTTGAGTGTTTTCATGTTTTCAGCCTTTTCCTTCTGTGTGAAGGCTACCTAGGAAAGTAGCTACGTATTCATAAGTGCAGAAAATCTCACCTATTCATAGGACTCTGGGGCCAAAGGCCTTTAAGAAAGGCATCAGCTATTACAAGAGGCCCATTGAAGTTACAGACATAGTCAATAATACCAGAGCACCCATCCACACCAATACCTTTTCATCCAGGAGCAAGTTGGCTGAACTCCTCAAGTCCTTTTTACTTATGCATTTCCACAAAACTGCCATTTGCCGAACCTCAAATCCTCTGTTTTGTGGACAAAAGTGAAGGCAGCATATCCTGGAAGATGAACACTCCCACATCAGCCTAGAGGTACTTCTTGGTCCTGGTTCTCTGTTGGTTCCTTCAGGGCTAAAAGAATTTCAGCCCTTATTGAGTGACCAGGGATAAGCAGTGTGAGCCAGTTTCAGGGACAATTGCCTTTTAGAAAGCACCTGTCTTTTGCCTGAACTTCTGCAGTCACTTCTCAATGTAGCAAGTATTACCGAAAGGCTGGAGACCAGAGGCTGAAGATAAACTCTTGACAATAGGCAGAAAAGCCCTAGTTCTTTCTTCTGCACCATTTATACTGCATGGATTGGAGAGGCCAATGAACTGTGTCTTGTCTTTCAGCTCTGGCAAGATGATCAAATCCTTCAAGCAAACATTTCTGTCCCTGGATCTGCAGTCCCCTCGGTGGAGCTCAGGAGAAACGATGGTAACCACTGAAGGCCAAGGGGGAACGGAGGGCTCTGCAGGGCTAAGGTGGATTTGGGATTTCCAGACCGATAAGAATGGAAGACCTGGGAAGTGTTACTAGACACTGGTGACACCTAATTGCAACCTATTTACAAGCTTTGAGGAGCTCAGCCCAAGGCAGAACAGCATAGTTTTGCTGTCTGCATCAGTTTGGCATTGGGGGTATGCCTAGAGTCTGCAGCAAAGACCTCAGTGCAACAATATTTTCATGCCAATTTGGAAAATTGTCATTGTTAATATTCATCTCATGGTTACTTTGCTGCCTTTCAGACAAAGGATTATGAACTCCGTCAGTATGAGACAGCAAAGTGGGTCAGCACAGTCATTCCGGGAGAAACCCAGAAGGAAGCAATGCGCCAGGGCTTCTGGAAGCTCTTCCACTACATCCAAGGAAAGAATGATAAAGGTATACGTGCTGGTTTTGAACAGCAAGAAGCACCCATGGCAGACAAAGCTGCATAATAAGACAGCAGATGAGCTGTGGAACAAAGCATGTTCCCCACCCTGGTCTAACACCCATGTGCTTCCTTGAGGCTGCTGCTTTGGTTTCTGCTTTCAGGATGAGTCTGCATCACCCTTTACTGCAGCATTCAGGCACTATCTTTGCTTGCAGCTTAAGACAACTTTTTTCCCCTCTCCTCTAGAAATAAAGATTGACATGACTGTGCCAGTGACATGCCTGATAAAATCTGGCTGTGCAGACTTCAAGATCTCTTTCTTTGTGCCTTTTGAACACCAGGACTCTCCACCACAGCCCACCGACTCGGATGTGTTTGTTGAAGAGCGGAAGGCAGCACCCATCTTTGTCCGGTAAGCAGCATCGGCACAGCTGACACTAAAGGTGATTTTTAACTGTGGCTATACCCTGCTGTTCAGAGCCTTGACTAGCAAAACCTGATCATTTGGAAATATTTTTATGCTTGGGTGTCTTAGTAAGAACAAAGAGAAATGACCAAGTGTTGAACCCTTCATTTTTTCAGATTCTTGAATATTGCATTGAGTGGGTTTTATAGAAATGCAGCCTGCAGAATCCTCTTGGACACATTCTTTGCTACAGAACACCTACATAACTCTTCTACCCCCCTCTATTTGTAGTCTAAAACTCCCACAAAACCTCAGTGGCAGTTCTTTATTACCAGAAAAGCACTCAAAGCTACACTTGCCCTCTCTGTATGTACTAAACCACAGGCAACAATGTGTCACCTAGTACCCTCAGAACTGCTGGCAACTTAGTCTTTTTAAATCCTTTTAACATAGCATTCAAAACATACACTCCCCAACAGCTAGTTCTGCAGTTTACCTAAAAACAACCACCTGCATCTGAAGTGCTCAAACACTACAAGCTTTGCAAGCCTGCAGTTTCCTTCTGTGAAAATAAAGCAGGGGCTTGAACTCTTAACAAAAAAGTTTCTCCCTTTTCACTTTTTCCAGGTCCTTCGGTGGATTTGCCTCCCCAGAGAAATATGCTGAGGAAGCTGAAGTCTTGGCCAGAATCTTGAGAAACAGAGGCCAACCGTTCCATGAAGACTTCTTCTATACTGCAGGCTATGACAGTCCCTTCAAGCTCTTTAACAGGCACAATGAAGTGTGGTATTTTAAAAAGTAATATGGTGGGGGGGATATTAAGAGGCTACTAATCAGCTCTGGATGAACACAGACCTTACTAATGGCTTTTGCTTTAGTGCAGAAGAGATTTAATATGCACATGGACACAGGATCATGTCTAATTTTCCCTAGGATGAAATACTATTCTGGCTAAAAATATTTCAGCTCTTTCTACAACATGTAATTTAAATTCAAGTAGATCATACCAACTGGAGTGGGAAGGAGATATAACACTTATTCCTCTTAGTGAAAGTTTCTAGGGGGCACTAGTAATATGAAAATATTCCTGCAGAACAGTTTGGGTGTCTAGCTTTACTTCTCATTAGAAGTGCTACAGCAATAGCTCAAGTGTTATGGAGAATGAGTTCTTCATAGAGCTGACTTTTCCCATTATGTGTCTCCTGAGACAACAGAAAGATAGGGGAAATTAAATGAATTTTTCCAAAGAAACCCCCATTAATGAGTTTTGGGAAGCAGCAATTCTTTAGCAGGCCCTAGTGCCTCATAAGCAGTAACTTTATTTTTAAAAATAGTATTATCAAAATTCCCCACCTCTCCAACTTTTTTTTTCTCCTCATGGAGGCTGGATGCTGTCTTGCTCCAGACTAATGCCAGTGACTGAGTCCAGTGGAAAAGGGTTCAGAGTGTCCAAGCTGTATGCTTATTCTGTGCACATCACTGGCACCTGAACACGTAATACCAGACTTAACACGTAATACCAGACTTACTGGTGGCCTGTTAATTTTAGGAGCAAATACACAAGTAATAGTGTTTAGCTCTCACCTAGAAAACACTAATTGCTACTTCAATTATTTAGCTTTGTCCAAATCTCAGTCTTGGTCAGGTCAACTGCAGCCCGCACACGAGCAACACCTCACACCCAACCTAGAAGACACTTGCAGGACTAGCATTTAAACTAGTTTAGTCTCTGCTCTAAACCAAGCATTTGAAGCTTTTCTAAACTAGCCTAGAGCTGGTTTACAGCAAGGTATTCCAAGTCAGAAAGCAGTCCACAACAACAGGTAGAGTTTACAAATTTTTATTGATTCCAATCAGTATCAGGCAAACATTACCAGTATGGTAAAAAAAAAAAAAACTTTGCTTTTTTAATGCTGTTCATGCAAGTGTAACCCATTGTTCTGCAATCTTCCACCTATTAAGACAGACATAAGAACCATTATAAGGCACCAAACCAGCACAAGAAGCTTACTGGGAACCACTCAGACCTTGGATAATTCATCTCTGTTCAGAGAGAGAGTTCAAGCTAAGGTTATCATCATTTGTTCCCACAAATAAATTTTGTCACTACTACAGTTACACTCACCTTCTTGGCTCTTCATGCAGTAGTTTCAAAGTTGCCTCTTCACCTACAGCAAGAAACCACAATTAACATACGCAGTAGCAAAACTGCTAAAAGTTCCCCAGCAGCTTTGTAACCTCAGAGAAAAGTGGAACGGAAATTGTAATATCACAGTAATTCATTTGGCAGAATCAAATTTCATCAGTGGCTACAAATTTTCTCAGTTTTTAACAGAATTCATCTGCTGTGTTGTCTTACCGAGTGAGGCTGCAGACAGCACAGTCCTTTCCTGAGAAAGAGAGAAGTTGTTTCACAATAAGACATCACTATATGTAAGTTCATTTATCTCTGAAATTCTATTCACTGAACTAATTTTACCCACAAGGAGGCTGCAATTCAGCTAGCAACTGACAAGAACTTCAACTTGCAACACCCAAACAGGATATACAAAGCTCACAAATCCTAACTCAACTGGAAATACAAAATTACTAATATTGGAAGAATTGGGGAAAAATACAAAGCTGCCACTCACTTTGCCATCCTGTCTCTCTCCAACAGAAAGTTGTATTCAGTGAGTTTTGATTCCTAAAATACAAGTCCCATAGAAATCACCGTGAAAACCTAAGCTTAAAAGTGAGAACCAGTCTGCTGGAAGAAACAGGTTTGTACAGCAATCATGTAGACCTTTATCTGAAATTTGTGTACAGCAAACATACCCAAGATTGGCAAAAATTAGTGACAACCACAGCATATAGGGTTGGTGTTTTGCCTTTTTTCTTCTTCATTCAAGAGTACAGCGTTACAGTGTCAGTTCACAGACTAGCCACATACATGAGCTACGAGTTGTGACAGGCATTATGTCTGCTGCTGTGCATCCTGCTGTGCTACACTATCAATGCTGTACTGGCTAAGCGGTCTCCACTGATTCAGCTCCTTTGCTATTTCCACTGTGTGAAGACATACAGCAATAAAACCCCAGTTTCAGAGCCACTGAGGCCACATCTTCTGTTCATACCAACAGAACTCTATGAAGTTTACACCGAGTACAGTTCAGGAATTGTCAGGGTACCCGCACAGAAAGAGCCCTTCCCTTTCAAGTAAAATTCTGAATTACTTAGAAGCGCATTCTCGCTTCAAGCCCATCATGTTTACTCCCACAGTAGCTGAGTGGGAGAATCAGAATACAACCACAGAAGACAAATCAGATCTATTGTAGGACTAATTTTAGGCACCGCTATCCAGGCATTTAGCACACAGACAGTATTCCAGTAATTATCAAACCCTACGTACCCTACACTTACCTCAGACATAAGTCTTGTTTTTCCACACAAACACCCAGGAGCTTTACTCTGTAACAAGTGAAATTTTATTAACACACTCTCCTCGGCAGTGCCTGAAGAGTTAGCTTGAATGCGTGTACTGTTTCAGTGCAAGAGTCCTCCTCAGCCTCTTTCAGAGAGATTCCCATTGCTTAGAATTCATCACCAACAGTACAAGCTTGGAGGAGCTTAATGTTTTGTTACTTTTGTTTCTGCATGGAAGAGGACCTGACCTCAGCATTTCAGACCTCACCCCCAGACACATCTTCATTCACATCACATAAAAGCTCTGACCTAGCCATTGCAACAAATAGTTTACCACTATTTAAGATCAGAGCTACTCCCTGCAAAAGCCCACTAGTTAATTTAACCCGTAAAAAGCTGAATAGCAAATAATTGCATTGGTTTGCGTCAGAACAAGCTCTGCACTGCCAAGTGACCACACATTCATTCTTATCAGCTAGGAACTCCAGCAGTCTCTAGCAGTCACATTCTTTCAACTGGTCCACACTTTTTCAGTTACAGAAAGCAATTAACATTCTCAACTAGTAAAAAAAAAAGTCTTACAGCAACCAAGAAGCAAGCAGCTTACCAACTAAGAAGCATCTGTCAAATAGTATCCAGCAGTTCTCCCATTCTCAAATCTAGGTAGGATACACATAAGAAAATGAAATGTCAGTCCAATGCTGATGTTACTCGAGAGCTGTGTTAAGACTTCCAGAAACTTCTTTGGCCATTACTGTTACAATCATCACCGCATCTATCACTGTCTTTGGTCATGAGGCACGAGATTCAGTCCCTAGCACCTTGGGTCAGTAAACCCTGCAGGGCTGCTGGTAACCTGTGATCTATTGGTAGAGGGAAGAAAATCCTCCAGGAACCTTCCGATTAATGCTGCAGCTCCAGTGCAGTTAGAGGCCGGCACCAATTAACCTCCCCACCACCCATCAGGCAGTTCTGACCAGTCGTACGCATTTGCTGGCAACTTACTTTTCTGGCAGCACTATCAACTGCAGCACTTGGCAGCTCCACTGCCCCAGCCCTGGAACAAAGCAAAGCATCAGGAGAGCAGAGGCGAGCACACGAGGATGAAGTCTAGTCAGGTGCCTGACATCAGATAGAGCTAATTGCAGACCTCCATGATTGAAGTCAAGGCAGTCACATCTCATCACACAGGCAGCTCACACTGTCAGTCACGGGACAGCTATCTGTTTTAGGCTGAGGCTGCTACGGGCTAGAGGGCAAATATGCTAATAGTGCTGTCAGAGCAACTTCATGAGCTCACAGGCACACAGTGAAGTTTAGCACAAACCAGCCTGCCAAGGCTGGGCCTTATCCAGCAGTTCCCCCCTTAAGCAGCCTCCTGTTTTTTCTGAGATGCAAGCAGCAGCCAGCACCGGCCCATTGCACCTCCCCCTCCAGCCTACATGCAGTTAAATACTTCACTTCTAAGCATATTTTTTTAATGCCAATACTTGCAAAGTTACAACAAGTACTTACATCACAATGAGAAGCACTTTGGAAGCCTGCAAAGAAAGACTTGCTGTTAGATAGGGTCCAGGAGAAAGTTTTCACGTAAGAACAACTCCACTGAAATACTGTATCAGCATTTGGTCAAGTTTTATCCTCATTGGGATCAGAGACCTGATTCAACATCATCTACAGTAGACTGCAACACTCCTGCCCCCTTCCACAAGAGGGGTGTAAAGCCATCTCCCAGCACTCTCCCCAACACCCTTGAGATGTGAACTCCTCAACTCCAGGGACTGCTGAAACTGCAGAAAGGAGCAAACCTCCACATTGCAGAGTTCAGTGACATGAACTTTGTCTAAACATCTCAGTTGGCCTAAACTAGGAAAAGAATTTCCAAAAATAAATTCATAGTAATGCCACATTCATCATTTAGGCTCAACAGGTCCATTCTAGAAATCTTTAGCACAACAAAACAATTACTTTATACCATTTAGGGTACTAGTATCTTTGCAGAATAGCCAAATGCAATATCCATCTAAAAAAGGTTTTGCAATTACCTTCAGTTGTGGAGGCCATCTTCACCAACATCAGTAACAAATGAAATAGCTTCTCACACTGGAGGCACAGGTATCCTCTGTCCAGGGCAGCCTGGAAAGCAACAAAACACTTCTAGAGCTTGGAGCACTAACACCGGATCAACCAAGATTTTGTGTTACTGAAATAACATATTCTGCTGGTTTTGTGCTTAATTTCACAAGCACAGCCTACTCTTTATCCTTCTATTGAATTTTTAATGTTTAGCCTATTTACTGATCTTCTGAGATAAATTTTATTAAACACATTTATGAAGCAAAAGAAATAAGTGTTTCACCCCCAGCTTTCCAGACGAATTGTCTGGCAAACTTAGCCTAAGGTACAGGAGGCTGCATCAGACAGGAGCGAAAGACAGTACCAGTGATCACCACGGGTCATCTGCTGAACTATGCTGTCATCACACACAGCCTTTTCACACATCAGGATATCAATTAGTTTTTACAGATGGAGGCAACACAATAATTACCTTGCACAGCTTACAGCTTCATCTTCCCATGCCTGCAATAAAAGAAGAAAAAAAAAATCAGATTCCCTCAGCCTTTGTGCCCAAGCCTACAGCTCCTCGCAAGAGATCACAAGAGCTAGATACATCAGATAGGAGCGAAAGACAGAGCTGTTCTACACAGGATATTCTGCTGAACTATGCCATCATCACTGTATCTGCTTTGGAAGAATAGTACCAAGCAATCACCTCTTGTGACAGCTTTGAAAAATGGAAGTTCTCCAAATAAAACCACCATTCAAGAGTTTCTGAATACTAGCAAGGATCAATTGTTTCGGGGCACTGGTGGAAATTAACCCTGAAGTATTTCTCTCCCATTTTACACATCCCACCCTTTCCACCGCAGTGCTTCAACAGCTCCATGGAAGAAACCCCTACACAGACTACTGTTTCTCACCAGGTGATGTTTCTTCGGCAAGCCTTCCAAGCGTACAATTCAAACCCTGGAAGAAAAAAAGCTTATGAATAATATATTCAGAAGTCAAAACATCAAGGGGAATTCTAAGCTGTTGTGCCTCAGAGAAGAGCCATGGTGGTAAAAGTGCTCATCATTCTCTCGGTCAAGAGTAGCAAATATGTGTCATCATTGTGGCACCAGAGGGAAAACTTAGCTCAGGGAATAAAGTCTGCCTACTGATGTTATCAGAACAAAACATGATGTCTTGACAAACACTAAGCACCATTTTACACTGAATTTTCAACAAAATTTTTTACCTTGTGAAGTAGCGTCAAGTCTCCATATCCAGTGGCTGATCTGGAAGAGATACAACTGCTTCAGACACTCGTAGAACTAGGGGGAGTACCTCTGGCAGTGACACAGCACAGAGCAAAGCCTCAGCACAGAGTTTTCAGAAATCACTTCTGTCCACTACTCTTATACTGAAACCATCACAGGCTCTCTGATTTATTTCTCAATCCTGATAGTTTCTTTTTGAAACATGTGTCAGGCACATGTCCAAACAACAAACTGTTTATATTGTTGTGGATGGTGGGGCAGCAGTGACAAAGGATAAAGGTATCTAGGTGCTACTGTAGTCTGCTTGGAGGCTGGATTAGCAGTTCAGAAACAGGAGCCACACATCCACTTTGCAGTACAAAGACACAGGTGACTCTCCCAGCAGAAGAGCCAGGACAGCCTGCAGAGGCACCAGAGGCGATAACTGGATTACAAACACAGGTCTTATAACTTCCTGAGATACAGGAGTACTCTGGGCTAGTTGCTCCAAGTGTACCTACACCTTAATTCTCAATATTTCAGAAGCAGCACCTACCTGTTTCAATGCCATAAGAGAAGGAAGAGCATAGTCGATGCATCTTAAACTGAAAACAGGAAAGTATCTGTCAGTTTTTCTGCAAAGAATGAAGATGTTCACACATTCTCTTTTGAAAAATGCAAGTAAAATTCAAAACAATGTCCTGAACCTTACAGCAAGGCTCTCTGATGCAATCCACACTTCAGCTCTTTTGAGACACAAGGCCACAAAAATAATTGCTAGCCCATATTTTTAAGCAAGACAGAACGACTAAACTTCTTTAAGTACCACATCAGCCCTGCAGCCAGTACCTTTGCTTGGCTGCTCAGCGAGGCCAGCATGGCGTTTCAGTCATGCCAGATCCCTTATTACACACTGTTCCGTGCCCAGCTCAGATATGTTGGCATTCATCACCCTCTCAGATGTCCCTACCAACATAGTTCTCATCATGCGCAGGCACATGGAAGCCCAAGTGAGCTATCATCCTGCTTTGTCAACACGGGGCCTTTCAGTGTAACACTTGGAAAGCTAACTATGCCGCAGAGCATGTGGTTTGGGTAAGGCTGTCTCCTCATTCAATACAATACAGTATTCTGCACGGGACAGCCTCCACCTTCCCCACAACGAAGGGCTCTTCCAGTATCTGCTTCTGAGCATTAATTTACAGAGGAGCAGGCAACACTTAACCCTAAGGCAACACGTACGTTTTGAACACACACCACTTCCCATTTACTGGTGAAAACTACCTCTCTAAAAGCCTAGTGCAAAGTGGGGGAAAAAAAGAGGGAAATCTAGAGCTGATCTCTGCAGCTACCACACCCCCTCCCGCCATCTTCCAGGAGCATTTCCCATGAGAAAACGGCTTCCAGGCGAGACCCGGCCATGCGGGCTGAGCCCTGCCCCTCACCCGAGCTCTCACTCCTCCAACCCGAGCGCAGGCCGCGGGCTCGCTCTCACCCTGCCCTCCCCA
>NW_010135069.1:0-19051 GCF_000699245.1 Pterocles gutturalis
GCTGGTGGGGTGGTATGAGAAGCAGAAAATGCCTCACTTCTTTGTAGGCACTGTTCAGCAATAACGCAAACATCCCTGTGTTATCAACACTGTTCTCAGCATAAATCCAAAACGTAGCCCCATACTAGCTACTATGAAGAAAATTAACTCTATCTCAGCCAAAACCAGCACAACGGAGAATTGATCTGTGTGTGGACAGTGAGTTGGATGCATGTGGGATGATCCAACATATCGCAGTCGTAGCAGCTTGCTCCTTTTCAACACCAAAATCTCATGCTCGATGGGACCTCCTGTTAGGAATACTGCAGTGCTTATAGAAACGCAGTAAGTCCAAGAATGGGATATGAAAGTATTGCTAGAACTGCAAACACAAGGCCTTACTGGACCTCTCTGATCCCAACTGCTGCTGAATGATAAGTATAGGCAAGCAATATATTTTCCTGAAGCTTTCCTGAAGACTGGGAGTGCAGGCTTTGCTCTCATTGAGGATAGGGCAGTGGAACCCCAGAAAAAAATGGCTTCTGACCATGAGAAAACAAGCAAATAGAAATGTTGTAGTGACTACAGTGCGGTACAAAGAGGAAATAAAAGAACTGTCATAGATAAAGAAACCTATACTGAAGTTTACGTTGATAAGCATGGATATATTTTGATGTCAGAAAAGGAGAACCTTTAGGATATCACTGTGTGGATTTCAAATGTGACAGTGGCTTCTGTTTTCTTTGAAAATTCTAGAGGAAAGCCTGTTTCCAAATGTTCAGTCTTAGCTTAGGAACCACTTGAAACCGTATAGGAACCCTTTACCTTGTGGAGTATTAAAGCGTTTTTCTCGGTAGTGTCACAGGCAGGTTTTGAGTTGCATGTCCTTGTATCAGTGAGGGAAGGAGTGCACAACTCTGAAAGAAAACTGTAAGAACATTGCTATAGTTTATAAGATATTTCTTCAGCCAATTTTAGCAGTTCAAATTAATTGGGCTTTAAAGATTTAGGTGTTGATTTTAGAAATATAAAATAACATCGTTGAGAGACCAGAACAAATATATATATCCTTGTGAATCACAGTTGTTTCTGTAAAGTATGTGCGAGTTGTTTATAAGACACCTAGATAAATATGTAGGCACACAAACTAGATTAGGATGTTTTCATATGTGACTGTCTTCTCACATTTTGGGTCTAAGCAATAATTTTAAGGCTTCAAATTTAGTATCGCATTAAGAGAAATGAGATGGAGGCAGCACTTCTGCCAATGCTGTGGTTTCAGTCCCATAATAAACTGGCATAGTGATTTACACAGAGAACAAAAGAAATAGTTTAGAAATTTATTTCTAATGGAAGTCTAAGTTTTGAAGAACACAGAGACATCTGAAAAGTGAAATTCACAGATTTTTCATGCTTGCAGGTTTTTATAGCCTCTGGTAATGCATGTCCTTACTCTGACACCACATGTATGTGAAAAAATGGATGTCATATTTAAAGATGTCTTTTGACAAAGAAAGTATTTCCATCTCCAGAGGTGAGATTTACTTTTAAAGGATGATGAGCAGGTTCCAGATGTGTTTTTCAATCTTTGGGCTTTCCTTTCCTTAAGTATTGACAGAGGGAAGGTTTTATCAAGGTCTTTGTGATGTGCTTGTTTATAGAGAGTAGACATTAGTAGAGCACATCTAAGTGCTTATCGCTAACAGATGACTAAAGAGAGCATATGGCAGGGAAAGAAAATATAAATTTGTCTAAGCAATGTGGCTTGTTACCACTCCCACACTCATAAACTGTGTTTACATGTACTTACAATAGTTTGCAAATCCCTTTTCTAATCAGCTAAAAATAAAAACCAAATAATGATTTTTTTTTCCAATATTGGAATGTCAGGCAAAGTTCATTTAGAGTTTTTTAACAGAGCAATTAAACAGTATGAAAGATTCTTAGAGTATTTGTTTTGCTTCAGCATGACATCTTTACAGTAGCATATGTATTATATTCATATCACAGTGTTAAAACTTTTATTGTTACAGAATGCTTTTTGGTTCACTCACCTATCTATCCAAGCGTAACTATTATACAACTAGGTTACACTACAAGCAGCAATACAGGTCAAAACGACCTGTGTGAAATCCTGGTCTAAATCAGGTCGCAAGGTTTATTTTGACCATAAGACTTCCTTCTGCTTCTATAGGATGAAATCATCTCTCAAGTTACAACATCTGCCAAGACAGTTTGTAAGCAATTAAAGTCTCTGAACTGTTAACCCGGTCCAGCTCCCATTAGAGTAAAAAAATTAGTCTTGCTACTAATTTAATTTAGGAGGTGGATGGAAAAATGGTGGGGAAATTTGTAAAGCTCTTGACATACAGAGTTTCTGATGATCCCTGTGATCAGGAGTATCCTTTTCATAATGGACAGAACACAGTATCACTGTCTTCTCTTGCTGTGACATCTAAATGTGCCAGTCTATTCATATAGCATTATTAGAAAGAATACAATTACAAAGATGGATTTGGACTGTTACATACTTTTCAGAAGAAAGCATTTATAAAGAAAACTGCACAGAAGAGGTGCATTTACTTTTGATTTTCAGAATATTCTTAGCAATTTTTCGTTAAATATTTACATCTGGATCCAAGTATTGTCCTTCATAAAACAGTTTATTCTTGCAATTTAGCTTCATTAAAGTCATAATACTGCTTTAGAATGTGATAGACTAGTGCTGTGGGATTGAATTATAAAGAATGAATTATTGAATTATAAAGAATGAATTATTGAATTATAAAGAATGAATTATTTTAGCTACCGGAGATAATTGACCCTATAATTCCTATCACCCCTAATCCCAGTTCAAATGAACCAGTGTTGAAAGAGGCAATACTCACAATGTAGACAAGGTCATGACAGCTAGAATTGTTTTTTACTACCAGTTAGATTTCCCACTTGGTGCATTTGACTAATGTTGTCATAGAAAGGGATTTCAGGCATGGAAATACAGTTTCTTTAGAGGCACACAGGCACTGGAACTGATGGGCAGTTTGCTGTACATTTCCTGGTGTACAGAATCAGAATGCAATTGAGTGCTGACCCCTAAAATTTGAATTCACATGGGCATGGAGAACATGTTTTCATAGAATCATAGAATCATTATGGTTGGAAAAGACCTCAAGAATCATCAACCCACACCACCTAATCCACTAAACCATGTTCCTAAGCACCACATCTACGCGTTTCTTGAACACCTCCAGGGATGGTGACTCCACCACTTCCCTGGGCAGCCTGTTCCAGGCTGTTTTGATCCACGATAGAGCTAGGAGCAAGCTAATTAATTTGAATCTGTAAGTAAACTTTCTTGAAATTCAACAATGTTGGGTCTGTCAGGTTTGGGACTGTCTCTTGGGGTAATACTACATCTGAGGTGTATTTCCGATGAGGAATCAGAAAAAAGTTAGGTACTGACTGAACAGAGAGTTGTTCAAAAACAAATCATGTTGATATTTAGCTGCAAATGGCATGGAGGTTTAAAAAAAAAAAAAAAAAAAAAACCAAGGAAGAGATAAATGGATTTTAAGTATGATATATCTTAAAAATTCCCTCAAGTGATAGTGCCAACTTCAAACATATTAGCATAAGGACTCCTGCGAAAAAACAACAGAACAACAATAATTTGCATAGCATGTTCAGCATAAGATTACTTTTCACATTGTTACTAGTTATCCATCAGCATTCTTCCAAGCATTTGCAGATTTGAGTTTTTGCAGTAAGCTGAAACTGCATGATAAAAAGAGACAGATAATGTTAAAAAGCAGATATATACGCAAGCCTAGCTAGAAGGAGCAAAATATACTATTACTGCCCCTCCTGTGAAGTTAATCCTATTTCTTTTAGCTATTTCTTCATTAGTTAATGAGGTCTTGAGAAAAAAAAAATAAAGTGTGTTTGAAATGGTGTTTTTGCATCCTTGCCTTTAGGAACTTTTTCAAATATTCATAGAATAGTTTGCCCTTGGAAGATGCATTAAGTGCGAGTTTAGGCAATAATTACTTCAAATGTGGGTGGTCAGAAACCTGCAACTGCAATGGACAAACACAGCAGCTAATCACTTTCCTCATTCAGATTCACCACACTGGCTCAAGTTGAAATGTAAAACAGTGGAGAAAGGAGATATTTTAATGATTAGGTTAAAAAAAAAGAAATAAACTTCAAGGCTTAGATCACAGATCTGCTAGCATGAATTAGATTTGAATTTGGATGCACTTTGTGGTTTGCAATCTTATTAATTAAAGATTTTCTTCTCTCTCTTTTTCTATTAACAAACAAACTCAAATTAGAAGCAAAGAGTTTGGCTGCCTTCTCTGTGAGATGTGTATCAGTGACATATAACTACATCCCATCTCTGTCACCTCCTCTGCTGCACTTGGTACCAGCCAACATCTCTGTTGACCTCTGGGCAGTGAGCCTGGGATCTCAGTGAAAGGGGCCCCCATCTCCTGAAAGCTTTCTCTTCATGTTGATGTTTTAACACACTCTAAGGGTGAAAATCTGGGAGAGCCTGCCTGTTCTTATGACTGTCTTATCCATAACTACAGGAAATGCAGTTTCCATTTTTTTGTTTGATATTTGGTATCAGTGCTGTATTTATATTATTTTATTGAAAAAAAAAAACAAACCACCTTTATTTATCTACAGAACTACTGAAGGAATGAAAGTGGAGGTAGGGGATTATTCTTTTCGCAGAGTTTCAACTTACTCCACTTCAGGCAGCATTCTCAGAATTTCACTCTCCAGGGGTACAATGGGATCTACCAGACATCTTCTGGCTTTATCTTGTGAATAGGGCAAGAAACCGTCTGTCCCCAGAGCTCTCCATACATGCACAGTGGACTATGCAAAGGCGTTACATGTCTACCAGCTCTTAAAAAGCTTGCTAGTGGATGCAAGAAGAGCATCCTGCAGCTGAGATCACTGATCACTTCTAGGCTGTTGCTTCTCAAATTGCCAACCACAAAGAAGTAATTCAAGGCTGTGAGCAGTGTCTCCATGGTGTAGATGACTAGCAATTCGATTAAATCCATTCTGAAAAAAGTTTCAAAACTGCAGATCTTTTTGTCTCATATTCAGTCTCCAAATGTTACAAAAAATAATATTTTATTAATTTGTACCTTCATTATTTCAGTTTTATACACCTTTCTCATTTCTTCTGTTGAATTTATAGTTTGTTTTTTTTTTTCTTCTCTTTTTCTGTAACAGCCACCACAACAAAACTCAATAGTATAGGAGTTCTGAGTTTTTAGTTTGACTAATGTGAAGCATTTGCCTGTTATGTTCTTGTCTTCTTTTTTGCCACGAGGACATATAGGACATGTTGACAGCCAATATTAATAAGCTTAACACTAATGGTGGCAGTTACTTAGTACAATTTTTAGCTGTGTTAAGTGGTCTGTAGGGAATAGTAATGCTATCCTTTAAAAGAAACTGATGTCACAGTTGCATTCAGAATTCACTGGGGTTTCTTTTATTGTTTTTATTTTCCAGGTGATTCATATCACAGGCCGGTTACGTCTGAGAGTGTCACTGTCCCACGGACGGACAGTACCCAGCCAAATCATGGGACTTGTTGTCGTTGCTCATGCTTTGCCACCTCCTACAATTAATGAAGTCAGGATTGACTGCCACATGTTTGTCACTCGTGTGAATATGGACCTCAATATCATTTACTGTGAAAATAGGTACAGCTTTTAGCTCCTTTTTTCTTTGTTTTAGCTGTGGGTATTCTTTGTTCCATGGGCTTGCCAAAAAGTTTTTAAATTTGTGACTCCTGCAATGTCATACTGGTGTTGTATGAGACCATTAAATTCACTCTCGTCATCATCACCTTAATTTTTGTTGCATTCTTAGAGGATAAAGGTAAATTAAAAATTGTAATTTGGAGGACATATTACTGGAATAGGGCAGGATAGACCAGGAAAGATTCCTCTAAGCTTTCCCTGCTTTTTACAATCTCTCACCATCCTTCTCAGAGGCAAGATTTGGGAATAGACAGACGCTGGTCTGACCTGTATGGCTGTCCTTATGCTCCCTCATCTTCCCCTCCACAAGTCTTTCTGCCTGAATTTTTAAAGTTTTCCATTTTTTAACTAATTTGCAGATTACAGCACATCATGCTCAGTGTTTAAAGGAACAGAAGCACAGATGGCCTAGATAGTAGGCTAGAGAGGTGGGATCTGTTGCAATACGAGGTGGGAAAACTTTAGAATAAAATTGGTTAAGGGCATACTGGGATAGACAGCAGTGAAATGGGAACAGTTGATGAGGAGTTGGTTGAGGGGAGGCTGTGTGTGATGTGGTAGGGACAAGTGAGCTAGGAAGGTGGAAGATAGGATTTAAGATAGGGTAAGATAGCTGCTACTCCCTGGGGACTGGGCACCAGTAGCGTCAAGGGCTCCTCATGGGGGTCTGTCAGGACAGGGCCTGGCAGCCAGTACCCGTCCCACCACCCCATCCAGGAGCAGGGCAGCGGGGGGGCACCATGGCTGCCCCAGCCCCAGGCATTAGGCACCTCCCTGGGGACAGGCCAAGGCCGGGCCGGGATGTGGGGAGCTGGAGACCAGCCCTGCTGCAGCATCGCTGGGGTAGGGGCTGGTGGCCCCGGGGTTCTGACATGGGGTCCTGGGCCACGGGCAGGGTGGGGGGAGCCCCGGGAGGCTGAAATGGAGTCCTGTGCTGTGCGCAGGGTGCAGGAAGGCCCAGGGGAGCTGGTCAAGACCATTAAGGCTTATTGGTGGCCACAGAACCCTGAAAAATAAAAATAATACCTAGGGAACAGGTATTTAGAGCAGAGTAAAGATATCTGAGAAGGAAGATATAAGTAATAAAGAAGTTTGGGTCTCTTGATGGAAGTCTGACATATGGGCGAAAGGATAGAAAGGAAAAAAAAAGGTAATGCAGCCAAAATAAATTTTGTCCAGGGGACCTATCATCAAAAAGTAGAACAAACAAGATGACTAATGCAAGCTTTTCATGTGACAGCAGCCATGGCATATTGTAAGTTAAGAGTGGAAGCTCTCTGATAAGCAATTGTAGTTGCTCAATCGTAATAGAATACCTATGATCAGGATAGCACATCAGTATAAACTTTTATAAAAAGGGATAAACTCAAATGCTTTGTTGAATCAGGGCCTTAAACAATTTAAAATAATCTTGAATTTCAGTTATGCGGTTATCTTTGATGTCATGTTGCTGAACTACCACAACAGTATTAATAGTAATATTACCTGGCTAATAGAGAAAACACTTAATCTAAACTTCCAAAGCATTATCTAAAAGATAATATATTATACTCATTTTTATGCTTGCAAAAACTGCTTCATAGAAAGTGCCTGGCACAAGGTCACAGGGAAAGCTGGTAGCAGTATTAAAGTCTGGGCTGAGTTTTGACTTGTGACTCTACCCAGTGAACATCTAAAATCTGTATAATCTGGCAGCTGGTGAAAGAGCTCTGGGGATTAGCAGTAGGATCTAGAAGAAACTTTTTGCCTTAGTCTTTGATTTGACTGTGACCTACCTAGGTAGTAATGGAAAGCTGCTACCACTGCAGAGCTCTTCAATGGCCTCTGTGAAATGTGTTGCTGGTATCTGTCCAGTTCCTAATGAACAGATTTCCTTTTAACAAAATCACCTGCACTTACTGTTACCTTCACTGGCAACCTCAATAAAAAAGCCAGGAATCAAATGGATGTGAAAAATGGACTATTCCATCAGGTCACGTATGATATGAATTTGTGGGCTGTGTTAGAAAGATTTATATTTTCTCTGCCATCAGTTTGGCATTTTTATGAGCCCTAAATTGTATTATTTTTTTTAATTAAACATATTTCTCAAACCTTCCTTTTATATTCATGTAGCAATAAAACTTCCAAATGCCTGAGAAAGGCATCACTGAAAAATGTAAAATGCATCAGGTGTGAAGCACTGATTGGTAATCACATAGAAAGAACTGATAACATGTGGTAGATTATGGTAAGCCAGCTGACTTATGCAAGAAAGCGTTGAGCCTACTGATATTTTTCAGTTTTTAAGGTAAAGGCACCATTAGAAAGCAACTTTTCCTTGTTTGTGATGAATTTTGTCTCATATGCTAGGGTAGAATGCATATGATGGTACTTGAATTTGTTGCAGTAGTTCCATTTTAAGCCCCCATGTCAGTGTTAAAAATAGTTCATAAAAGGAATTTCAAACATTTCTACCAGGATGAGAGGTGAATGTTAGCTCACTGAGGCAGTGGGATTTCCACTGATGGAAAATGGAGTAAGATGTAGCAGGTACAAAGCAGATATGACTGTAAAACGGGGAGGAATGGAAAGGACAGAAGAAGGGAAGGAATTAACTGAACAACTGGTTGAAGCTGTCAAATGAACTATCTGGGCATTTGCCAAGGCCATTCTGCAAGTCGAGGAAGTTGAGATCTCTCTTCTGGGATTACAGAAAAGGAGATAAGTATCCCATCCTGAATATATGGGCTTGACTCTGGCACTTGTGGGCAGACGGGAAATTCTTTGTGGTGCCACA
Source organism: Pterocles gutturalis (assembly GCF_000699245.1). Taxonomy (NCBI): domain Eukaryota; kingdom Metazoa; phylum Chordata; class Aves; order Pterocliformes; family Pteroclidae; genus Pterocles; species Pterocles gutturalis. The sequence continues at coordinate 8,551 of NW_010135069.1, forward strand.
GTAAAGCAAGCACAACTTTGATGAAAACAGAGAAAAACAGATCCATGCTGGGGAAGCTGTAAGCAGTATTTATGGAGCAATGGGGAGTTACTGGCAGCTGCAGGGAGTATGGAGCAGAAGCCATGCTACTTACACTGAAATTAATGCTCACAGCGGACCGTTGGATCAGCAGGGGTGAGATCAATGGTACTCCTAGTTTTCCAAGTGGTTGCCTGCTTGCAACAGCAGGGAGTAGGAGTGACATTACTCAAGTCCTGGGGTGCGTCTTGTTACTTTGAATGAAGAGATCTGCATCAGAATCCTGGACTCGGTGCACAAACTAATCAACATTTAGCTTCCCTTTGAGACAAGATCTGTTAGCTAGTGCACTGGCTATTTATAACAATTAATATTTTGTTCTGAGAGTGTTAAAGGGGATGTAAAATTTTGTTGCCTAAAGTGTGGTATGTTGATCCATGTCTGTTTTCCAAATGCAGGATTCATGTGATCTAAACCTCACCATCTAGTCTAAAGTAGTCTAGAAATTTTTTATTAGTCATTGAGTGAGAAAAGCACCTGCAGAGCACAAAGTATCTTAGATGGTGATAAACAACTAAAAGCAAAATAAAAAGACTGCTGTTAGAGTACGGTGTCTGTCTGTGTATATTCAATGTCAACTGCTAGTGATTGGAGACCATCTGGAGAGAACCTATAGCCCAGTTTAATGTGTACTGCTATAGCCATATCTGCTAATATATGCCTAAAAGGAAATAACCCAGTGAACACGGTGTTCTCCAAGTGCAAGAGGTTTGGTGTGTTGGCCATGACAGTGGTTGCCAATAGTTCCTTCAGATATGCAGGAACAGTCTTGTGTAGAGAGTTTTAAGCCTACAAATGTGTGCACAATTTGGTCCTAATTCAGCAGAGCACTGTGCCATGAACCTACCCTTAAATTTCAATCATGTTAAGAGTCCTGTAAGTCAGTGGAACCACTGATCTGCTCAAGCATTAGCCTGTGCTTATGTTTAACAAGAGCAGGTCTGCATATTCAGCAGAACTCAGTTCCTGCCCATCAACCTGTTGCTTTATTTTGTCAAAGGGCTTGGGAGCCACAAGATCTGTCGCCGAACCAGTACTCTAAGATATACTATAATATTTCTTTCTTTTCTCCCTTCAAATTATTTATTTTCCATCTTTAGTATCTTTGATATAAGCATGAGTGTCCTATTGGATGTAATTTCTTTTGCTTCAGGTTTTGGTTGCTTGCCAGTGATCATCTGGATATTCTTTCTGTTTCTTCTTCCACTTAAAAAAAAAAATCCTTTGTTCTTCATATGTCTGTTTGAAACAGTTTTTTCTTAAGATTATCCTTAAACTTAAGGGATTGTGAATCTACTTCCACAGATGTCTTGCTATGTTCATTTTTGTCTGTGAAGACTTTACACACATGCTGCTGCAGAGAAACAAGATACAGCTGAGTCAAATTTACTGGAGGAGGAACCACAGTGTTCATCTTCTGTGTTAGCCCTGTGACCTGTAGCATTCACAGCCTGGGTACATCACAGGGCAGTGGCCTGCCTGAAGATTGCCCTTTTCTACTAGGCTGGCCAGGGTGGAATTTCTTCTTGCTGATCTTGAAGCACAGCCGCCTCCTAACAGAAAACATACAGTTCTGTGCCAGAGAGGAGACAACAAAGTGTGCCAGTGAGGAGAGTGTAGACATGGGAGGGGGAGAGACTTGAATTCTGGTTTCTGCTCCATGGACTGATTATACACTTAGTTTAGTATAAAAAGGATAATATGCAGTCCAGGGGACAGGAAGCTTTAAATCTCAGCCTCCCTTCCTTCTGGAGAGGTTTCTTATCACTGGGCAGAGATCCCAGGTCCTTTGTTTCCCAGACCCTAATTCACTGTGCAACCGAAGTGGAGGAACTCAGCAGGGAGTCCCACTGCCACCATTCCAGAGTTGTCTTTATCCTGGTTATTTTTTTCCTCTCTGAGAAGGTAGGAGAGGTGCTTTTTAACTGTGGTTTGTGATAAACATTAGATGGGTATCCCCAGATGGGTATCTCACACTTGGTTGAGTGCTATGATAGGCAGTTGTTTGAAAGTGCCCATCCTTCAACGTGCTCTGTCATGAAAGTGGGAGAAGGCTGTTGTGTTTCATGCTAAACTTGATTTGACATTTTTTTACTAGCAAATTTGAGTCCATCTGCCTTACCTGTGATATTTTAAATGTTTGGGTTTTTTTAATTGGGACAAACCACCAGTGCTGCCATGTGCTGTCTAATGCTTCCGTTCTCCTTCAGTCTTTCTTGTCTATGCGTTCTCCCTGCCCCAGAAACCCAGGCAAACACAGCTCTGCAAGTCAGTGCCTCAGTGGCTCTGTTCGCCCCCTCTGCCTGCTGGGAACACCTCAGACCTATGTGGTTCAGTTTCTGGTTTAGCTTCCCCGCTGGCCTCCCTCAGATTCACACTGCAGTTGTTTCAGCTATCTGGTTATATCAAGGTGTTTGGTGTTTCTTACAACTCCCTTAAATGGATGGCAATTATATCTTACAATTGCAAAGTGGGCTTAACCCCAATCATTGCAGCATATTTCAAACCCTAAAAAAAAAATCTATTTCTGGAAAACAGACATACTTTTAAATGCTTGTGTGATCAAGGCATTTTCCAATTGTTCTCTTATTTTCTGTACTGCATTTAAGGACATTGACATCTTGACACTCCATGACAGAAGTTTACACACGAACACAGACACACACACACGGATGCATGCACACAAAGGTCTGCAGAATAGATTTTAAAGTTTCTATGTGCAATAAACAACAAAGTCCCAGTTGAAAGGGCCCAGAGTGAAAGCTGAGCTCCCAACAGAATTAGACTAAAAAAGATAACACCCTGAGGCATCTGTATGTCTCAGCATTTAAATTATATCCCTTGAAATATCAGTTTGGACTTGGTGCCAAGAAATGGTTGAAGAGCTTTTTCATTAATATACCCAATAGAAGACCAATCTGTTGAAATGAAATGTGTCTCTAATCATCTGGTATAAACATAACATGTTTTTACTTTATTATGTAACCTTGAATCATCTTTGTCTTTTAATGAGGATTTGGGATTGTTGCTAATGCTTTACAATTTCATGGAATTATATTGTCTTGGTGTTATGCTACAGGGACAATATGCACTAGAATTTGACTTTCTACTTATTTGAATGGATAAAATTATTTCAAGGTTTCTTTAAAAAAACATTTTGTTTCTTTATTTTTTTTTCCTTAAGGCTATGTGTTGTTGGTATAGAGATTCCATTCAAATTACTATAGTGGTGAAAAAAACTTTTAGCAGATTTCACTTTCTGAGTTGCTTGACAGTTCTTGTGTTCTTCCCTTCTTGATTTATAGGCTGTATTTTTTTTCCTTTTTAGGATTAGTGATTACATGGATCTGACCCCTGTAGATATAGTAGGAAAGAGGTGTTACCACTTCATTCATGCTGAAGATGTGGAAGGCATCAGACATAGTCACTTGGACTGTAAGTACTTCCATTTTTGTCAAAATAATCTAGTACAACACTTGATTGTTCCTGAGCTACTGTTTATTTCCCACGACTGGGGTCTTCATTTTGTGCCTGCTTTTTTTGTCATAGGGTTTCATAGAGGATGGCTCACGTATAATTTTTTGTATCATTTATTTTCAAGTTTTGTGTGGACATATAAGATTGTTCACATATGTGGAAATAAAAAAAATATATATTTGTATTACCAGAGTTTCCAGCAGCTGTTCATTTACACGTGCTGTGCATTATTTTACTCCTTCAAAGAGGTATTGCTTAGGTGAGAAACTCCCTCCCTAGCACAGAAAATGAACTCCTCTCTGTTTTTTATTTCTGAGTCATCATGTGGAGGACAAAACCAGCAACATATTTGGGATTTCATCGGGTTTTTCAATACAGAACTGAGCTACAGCTCTGCCAGTGTTTTAACCACCCCATGTATTAACAACTAAATGGCCCCCATCCCTGTAGCTTCTAAGTCCCTATTATTTGCACACAGGTAATATCTGATCAGGATAAGGATAACAGAAGTACAAAAATGTTACAAGAGACAAACCTTACCAGAGAACATGTGCATATACCTGTGTATGGGGGAAGGGAGGTTCAGCTTGATTCCTTGTAATTAAACTCTTTGTATTTCTCTTATTAAAAGCCATAGGGCCTAATTCTTTTATTGTTAAGATCTGTTGACTTCAGTGATGGTGCTCCTGATTTACCCTGGTGCGAAAAGAGACTTAGGCCCATAATCTCTAATTTATCTGTGCCTGCAGTGAAGCCAGATAATTCTTTGGAAGTTTCAGTGACTGACTGCGTTTATGATTGACTTGTGTGTTTTTCTTAATGTAAAAGACTATCTGCAAACTGCCTCTTAAATTCGGAGTCCCAGATTTTAATAACTCTGTTCCCCCTGCACCATGTCCTGCTAGCATTTCCTAGTAGAAGGGTACCAACCCAGATACAGCCACATTTAATGAGCTTTTACAACATCATATGGCTACAATAGAAGGCAATATAAATCTTCATTCAGAAAGTACCTTGCTTGATCTGCAAGGGAAGCCAGGAGGATAACTGCAGCTGGAAAGCAGGAGATCAGGGACAGCTTCTATGGTAATACATGGCAGCCAAGAACATTATCAAGCTCTGTAAAGCTTTCAAATATTCCCTGAAGTTTCTAGAAGGTAAAGTGCATTTGATGTAAGAAGGTCAGGTTAGATACATTTTGGTGGAAAAAATAAAATCAACTATCCAAAATGATAAACAAAGTAATTTTGCATCATTTACATTTTGAGTGTTTAATATCCAGGAGAGTATGTCAGTTGCTCAGAAACGAAGGAACAAATTCAGAAACTTACTTGGTGCTCTTGAAACTGGAAGTCAAAAATGACAAGTTGCACTTCCACTGCACTATCTGACCAAGGAAATAAAAGATATTTATGACTCAGACTTAACATACCACCTGGCAGAGATGAACATCCCATTTGAAAAAGACCTTAATCTTCTGAATGACCACTTCTCTCTGAAATAGAATATGCTTTATGAAACATTCATCTTCAGAAAACTCAAAAATCTATGCAGAAAGTATGAGTGCAGTGTGGTCCAGTGTATAGGTACTGGACTAGGACTCAGGAGATCCTGGAAACAGGAATGACTTACAGAAAATCACTTCAACTTAACGTGTTCCTGCTCTCACTATAGGTCGCAGTTTAGCCGACTGGATTGCAAGCTTTATAAACGCAGGGACTTTCTCCCGTTATCAGCATCCAGCACCGTGGTGTTCTAAACTTGTCTGTGTGGCTATACCATAATTATTCTTGCTAAGCTAATTTTTTTTCATAGATGAGTCTGGTTATATCTTTCATGTATAGTTGTTCTCTTGGCTTATAGGACTAAGATGTTCATAGAATCATACAGGATGGAAGGGACTCTGGGACATCATCTGGTCCCACCTCATGCACAAAACAGGATCAATGCTGATTCAAAGCAAGTCGTTTAGCACTTTGTCTAGTTGATCATGAAAATGTTCAAAGTCAGACTTTCCACAACTTCTCTGAGTGGACCGTTTCAATTATCCTTAATAAGGGCTTAATTACCCTCACAGTGATTTTTTTTTCCTTCTATGCCTTGGAATTTCTCTGTTTTGATTGTGTAACTCATGGCTCCATCTTTGCAGTAACTCCCTCACAGGTATGCTGTTAGGTCCCCCTCTTCTTCAGGCTGAACAAGCCTGGTCCCACAGCCTTTCCTCACAGGGCAAGTACTCCAGCCCCAACCATCCTGAAAGACCTCTGCTAAGCTCACTGGAGTTTATCAATATATTTCCTGTGCTAGGACCATAAAATCAGATTCCAGATGCAATCTAAAGAGTGATGAGTGAAGGGGAATAATGACTTTCTGTGATCTGCTAGCTAGATGCTTATTAGTACAGCCCATAGAGCACACTGCTGATTCATGCTTAGCGTACCATCCACCAGAACCCCCAGGTCTTTTTTCGCAAAGCAATAACACAGCCAGTCAGTCCCCACCTGTACTACTGCAGGGAATCAGTCCATCCCAAGTACAGGACCTTGCATTTGTTTCTTCATGTTGTTCAAACTCAAGCTCTGGATGAAAAATCTTCAAATTTATATTAGACTTGGGAATAGCTCAGAAAGTATACCTACCCATTATAACTCCTTCAGAAGCTCAAGTGGTTCATATCTTTGCCCAGAGAGATGCTCCACTTTTCTAGCATTCGGAAGAAAACTTTGTAGAAAAACCAAGAGAAAGAAATTGCAAAACCCCAGAACACTTCATAACAACTTGTCCATCCTAGAAAATCGACTTCAAACAAAACTAGAAAGAGAAAATCCTCCTGGTTTGGTGAAAATAAAATTAGAGCTAAAATTCAGGAACTTGCAAACACTGGCTGTAGAATGCAAAACCCAGCAGAACTTCTTAGACAAAAATAGACAATGCAAGAGATTTGCCAGTGCAACACAGGAAATAATTGATTGAGATTGCAATAAAAAAAAAAAAAAAGCAATATTATGCAACATTTTGGAGAGGATCTGAAAGCTAAAGTAATGGTTAGAAAGCCCTACTGAAAAGTAGAAGCAGGACTTGAGAAAGCAGCAAAATGAAATGGTTGCGTTTGATGGAGGACTGCAGAATGCAGCTAAAAATCTTGATTGATTTTTACAGGAGAGAAAATAATTTTTAAAGACTAAAGCAAGAAGAATCCCAAATTGCAATGGTAGATCTAAGGGTAAAAAGAAGCACAAATAAAACTGATACTCTGCCTATTCTCTGCCAACATACCAGAAAAAAAATGGGAAAAGTAAGACCAGTGCATCCTGCCTTCTCATCCAGGTTACTCAAAGACCTCAAAGAAGAAAACAGGCAAAAAAAGAAAATGTTGCACAAAATCACACAGAAGAAATCAAGAGGGCTGTTGATGGCTTCAGATCATAGCAGCCCATTAGAAACTTTGAAAAGCAGGTCTTCTTAACACTGTCTCAGATAAAAGAAGACAAAAGCAGTTTCAGGAATGTGACCTTAACAAGTATAATGGTGAAGAAGGTCTGCAGGACTATAGCAGTGACAACAGTCTTTTGTAAGGGAACTGCTGCCCTAATGAAAGGTCAGTTACAGTCAATGGAAAAGCTTTCATTGGCTTCAGTGGACATAGGGATTATACCCTAAAAAAGCAAATTTATATGGACTAAAATTCTGGCCCCAGTGAAGTAAATAGCAAAAATTCCATTAGGTTCAGTGAGGGCAAGATTTCTACTTAGACATTTATGTTAGTTATAGCTTGATGCCCTTGTGGATTAATAAAATAACATTCATACTCTAACTGTACATATGCCTGCCTTTATTCCAATGCAATAATACGTGGTGGTAATCCCACAAGTTAATGAAGAATCAATTTTTTTTCAAACAGAAATAAGAAGTTTAGGGATAATTTTTCCATCTGGTTTCACTCAGGCTTTCAGTGATCCTGCTTTTTCACAAATCTCTCAGCCAGTTGTTTGGTGTTACAATTCTACCTTATTAATCTGTTTCCCATTTTATAATGCTTCATGGTTTCACAAATTTGGGAAACTTCTCATTTTTTTGTCTTCACCGTGTTTGTTGAACAAAATGCTTGTACAATCTTGACAGATATCACTTGTCATAAATCGAGTCTCTCTCACAGAGATTACAGTTAAAATGTTCTCTAGTCTCACAGCCTGTACAGTATCGAGCATCATGGCTCAGCTGTTGGCTCAGTTGACACACAGCAACTGGCTAAACTGCAACAACTTGTATTTGAATTAGAGCCCTCAAAAACTGCAGGTCTAGCTGTACCCTGGCTCAGATACAGTCCCTAATACTAGCTCTGTGTAACAGAGCTCTTTGTTAGGTTATGTGGCATGAAAGAGTTAAGTTGAATGTTTCATATTTCATAGTTATGCATCTAGAGCTGACACCCTAGAAAGACCCCTCTTGCCCCCAGTTCTACTTTACCACTTGTAAGAATGGGGAAGGTGATCAGATCCTAGATCCTCTCTTTTTACTTACCTCTGTGTAGAAACATTGCAAGGCTGAACTGCATGTCAAGCATAGGGCAGTTCATACACTCTCACCAAGCCATGAGTACCTGCATGGGTAGCACTTGATCTTGTTCCCATGACAAGAAAATATCCCTGATCTTAAAGCTAGCAGGATACAATTTATGTCGAATTAATATCAGAAATCAAGCAGATTAATAAAATCACTGTTGTGTCAGGTCTTAGCATTGTCTGTAGAGCTCAGCAAGGGCATTTGACACTTGCTGCTCTCTGGAGTATGTTGCTATGCATATGTGCTTCTCCCTTTGGTTGACACAGTTATCATGCACAGGTCTGTAACATCCCTTTTTGATTTAAGAAATACATTTCTTGCTAAGAATGAATAGCTGTTATATGCTGTAGGAGTATACATCTTCCATTTAACTGAAAAAAATTAATGATCTTCACTGAACATCAAGTACTTGATGTTACTGTTCAATGAAGGTCATTAAGAAAGCATCAATGAAGGATAAAAGACAAGACCTCTGAAGGCAGCCATGAATATATTTTTGGACAAATACAGGACAATGTGCCACCATTTGAAAATTAATATATTGCTTCTAAGAACACTATCACAAGTGTATATTGCTATATAATATGTGCTTTTTCATTTTGGAATCCTAATTGAGGTCTAAATTCAGAAACCTGACACTGACAAAAAAAGATACCTGTTGTCCTCAGCTATTGCTTACAAAATATCATCCTGTTTCTTCAGGATTTGATTTACAGCTATAAGAAATACAATTCCTCAGGAACAGTGAGCCAGGGCAGTTCATTTCCTATAAAGCAAAGGTCTCTGATGAGTATGTTTGGTAGCACTCCCTCTGATCTACTTTATCTGGTTTCCAGTGGTTAGAATAATCCAGTCTTTCTGAAAAGAAGCTATGACACATTCACCTTTTTCATGGCTCCCCTATTTTTCAAGGGATATTATCCCCTCAGTCTGCTTTTACTTCCGTTATATATTCATTATTTCTTTTATGTATGTTCAGTAGAAAATTTCATTGTTGTACAAAATATTGGTTAGTGGTTTAGCCTACCAGCTGTATTTGAACCACCCTTTTAACTTATGCACGTCAGTTATAATTTTTTATTCTCTTAATAACCTCAAACACATGAAAAACAAATAGAATGAGTTGATAATTTCTAACAGTAAAATACACTTTACATATTTTGCTATCATGCTGTGGAATAACTCTGCAATGTCAAGTAGCACACAATTAGTAAAACTGTAGGGGGAAAAAAAGAAGTGTTTTGATCCTGAGGAATTTTTATCCTAATCAGATCGAAATTTCAGTGCTCTTGTAGTGCTTAATATCTTCAATCACCAAAAAAATCAAACTGATTCCAATGTCAGGTTTTGCATTATGGAACTGAAATAAAATGCTAAAATATACAAATGAATCTCATGTTTGTACAAGTTTATTATCATCACTAAAAAGCAAGATTGATTCTAAATTAGGCTGGTAGAATGTCTGGTGTTTAGCTAATTTTTAAACCAAGCCTGCCTGGCATCCTGATGACAGTCTAGTGTATCTTGTTTTCAAAGTATTGCAGAAGTGTTGGTCTGACCACCTGCACAATTTTCCTCTCTATCCATGCTACGGGCCAGCAAAGATTTCTGTGTTGGAGACTGGCATCCTTGTGTCCTTTTGACTGGAGATAGTGGCGATAGAGCAAGATGAGGCAACAAGACATAAAAAACTGTAAGAAAAGGAAACATATAAAGAAAACATTTTTTTTTATTTGTACAAGGGAAAAAAAGGAGCGTGGACTTTATTGTTAGCCTGTGTCTACTGTTTGTTTTTCAGCCGTAATGAACCTTAAGAGATGTGCGTGTAACCAAGAATGTGTATGGTTTGTGTCTTTTAGCCATATTCTGATATCCTGCAGGTGTTTTTTTTGCTCCTGCAAATGCCGCTTTGGGTTATGAGAGATGCTCATCTGTCTAGCTTAATTTCTTTGTCTGCTCTCTGACCATAGCAGGTTATTTAGAAGGGGGAAAATACTTTGCAATATGCAGTTATGTATGCCTTGCACCCTTGTTTTCTCCATAATATACTATTAACTGATGGTTGGTTCATTCCTTGAAAGATGAGAATTTATACCACTGCCTGCATTTCTGTTTGTGGAGGATGATTATTACTATTATAATAGTTGGTATTCTAATTATCCATATAAATATTCAGATAACATTTTAAATTTCAATAAATTTTTAATCTTCATGCTATTTGTGGCTGTTTTTCACATGCAAATTGTGTGCTATTGGACAAATGTTTTCTCTATGTAAAGTATATGAGAGTTTACCACAAGCATCAGATATTTTGGATAGTAAACAAACTAGAAAACTCTACAAAGCTAAGCCTTTAAGCTATTTAAACCATTAGCTGCTGAAC
>NW_010135069.1:19082-92148 GCF_000699245.1 Pterocles gutturalis
TGCAGAGTTTTGCCATCTGTAGCTTAGCAATATACAGTTATATTGCAAGATGCCTCAGATATAGCATGCATCAATAATCCTTTAACTTAATTCCTGATACTATTTCATCTTCAAATTAAATATAATACAATACTGATCAGTACATTCCCATTTCAGTTTGTAGGCTCTCCATTGTAAGTCTTCCACAGCACATAGTCAGTTGAAATTTATACCTAAACTCTTCTCCTATTTTTACATTGAAAATGCATATAGTAGCAGCTGTATAAGTGCAGCTACTGCATTAAGGGCCTATAGAGTGAAGGCTGAACTCTGACTTCTGCTGGGAACCTCTGGTTTCCCAGTTACTCCCTTAATAGTTTTCTTTATTTTTTTTAAGTCTCTTTGTGCTCAAAATTTCCAACTCCAAAGACAAATTTATACTTTGATATTATTCTTGTGATAGATTACAGAAGCACATGATAAATTGCAAAGCCATGGGAATAAAAGGTTTTACTGTGCACCTCCAGCAGCTTCGCCTTCACTCTGTCCACTAAGCTATTTCTGCGGTGACTTTTGCTACCTAATGTAAATGCATGCCACTTTAAAAATGAAAGGGAAACGTACTTCAGCCACATATCTTTTTATGTTCATTGTTGAGGTTCGCTCCAAGATTACTGAGACCAAAAGCGTTCATCACCTTGTAGCCTAAGTCAGAAACCGTGTAGGTCCGTTGAAAATCCAAGGACAGAGTAAGGATTTTGTTTGTAGTTTACTAGGCTGTGAAATGCTCCATCCTAAAATGTCACTATGTGAAGGTATGAAGAAACTATAGCAGATCTTTTCAGAGTTTTAGAAATACATTAGTGCTACTGTTTTTTTTCTCTTCTTTTTATATTTCAGAGGTCTGGACAGATAACCTTGTGTCTCTGAGGGAGACAGTTTTCAAAGACAGAAGGATATGAAAATAGTATCAGTAAAATGTAGTATCAGATATGTGATGGTGTGGCATACAGGTCTTATTAGCACTCATTTGAAAAAACCTGCATAAATCACTTGTGGCTTTGCCATCCATGAGTGATGTGGCCAGTTGGTTTTGATGTCTGATAACTTATAAAGCACGTGGGCTGGTGTCTGGGACTTTGGCTCAGTGGGCTTTTGAGAATGCCTTGCTGAACATCTGAAGCCTTTGTACCCAGTGTCCACAGATGGCTAGGTGTTGGTTCTGAGATCATAAGATGCTTAATTATTCAGTAGTTCATCTATTTTTATTTTACAAGGGATGTGTTGTTTTTTTTTCTTAGTGCTAAGGTAGCTAAGCTGTCTTTCTAAGGCTTGTGGAGAAAGGTGTAAAGTTTTGTTTTCTTTTTTTTTTTTACAAGTCATCTGGTATACAGGGACAATTGCTTTAAAAATGTTTAATGTAGTTTACTGACAAATGTGAGATAGTGATGAATCTTTGTGGTGGTTAGAAGGGTGTTTGAACATTCAGTTGTGCCATGCCACCATGACACTGTGCTGTGGATCCCTTTCTTCTAGAGATTAGGCTGAGAAAACCACTCATTTAACTCAGTTCAAGTACCCAAATAGGGACTCTTATCCCAGAAATTAAAGCAGTTTAAAGGGACAGTATCCTCTCCTTTGAAGCAGTCCATCTTTAACCTATAAAATTCAAAAAGAAAATTGTTATTGCTGCCAATCTGCTTCTGTGTTTTTATCAGCTTCTATGAAACGTCTGTCTCCTTTGCTGTTTGTAGGAGATACACCTGTGTGTAGTCTGCTGGTACATTTGTCATGGAAAGGGTTATGTTCTAAAGTCATTAATCTTACGTAGGTTATCATATGATGGACGTTAATATTAGTGGAGAGATGGAGGACAGATTTAAGTTTCTTAAGCAAGCAGGGCCAAATTTCTCCTCTGATGTTGCGTTTTAGCAGCTGAGGGCAAAATTTGTATCTGGGATTTCATTTTCCCCTCCAGTTTGAACAGAGATAGCTCATTAATGATAATGGAAGTTCTGTCTGAAGTTGGTTTTCAAAGCAGGCTTGAGTTTCTAAAGGACCATTTCAATATTAACAGAAGGAAATCGCTTTATGGCAGGGGAGGCAGACAACTCATGAGAGAAAAGAAAAGTTACGAGAGAGAAAAGAAAACCTAGAGAATCCTAGGTAGACAAATCTAGTGTTCATTTTTCAATCCAGTTTATCATTAATTAAACTTAGTTTATTTACATAATTTCTATCTATAGAAACAACAGAAAAGTTTTCTGATATGCATGCTTCCATGGAAGAGTGCATCTAGTGATACATTGGATTATATAATTCTGTCATTACATTTGATCAATGTCTACATAATGTTAAAAATAAACATCTTACCTAACGTTATATATTCTTGTTAATAGTTATTGTTAAGCATGATTTTTAAATTGCTGTTTTAAATGATGGACCATAGGCAAATTGTATGTTATAAGCACCATGAAAGGGAGAGGGGAAGAAAAGTGTCTCTGTTGTTCAGGTAGGAGGTGATTATTCATACCTAGTCCTGGGAAATACTTTTTTTTTTTCTGCTTTTGCTGGTTTTTAATAAATTTGTACTGCTGCTGTGAATTGAAGTAAACTGATGACATAGTGTTAATTCGAAATAAAACATCCTCCTGGTCCTTATCTGAGATAATCTGGAATCAAATGAAGGCAGAACCTCTAGCAACAGCTACGAATTTTCAGAAGGATGGAGTACCACTGTCCTGGGATTAGGACAGGAAACAAAACCCATGAATGTTTTCCCAAACTGTTTTCACTATTTAGAGTTACTTTTCTTCCCTGTCTGGACATGTGGTATGACAGACTTTTCTTAGTGTATTTTGCAAGTGAGACCTTGAGCTACAAACTTCGATCCTAATGTGAATCCACATTTTTGTAACAGTTTGACTCAGACTGCTTTTAACATCTGCTTTTCTGTAAAGTGTGGCAGAAGAAAATATTGCATAGTTTTTAAAGATTCTAAAGCTTTACTTTTTTTCTAAAAGGTTGATTAAGGCTTTTTTTTTTTCCCTGTAAAGTTGTTGGTCCTTACTTTTGCCTAATTTGTCAGGTATTAAAGTATATAACATCCCTACACTGGAAGATTAAACAATATTCCATATTGGATAAGTAAGCAACAGATCAATGGCCACACTTAGCATTTTCAGAGTGACGGTATATGCTTAAAAGAAATATCGCAGGTGAATGAAGAAGTTGGGTTGGGGTGTTTGAGTAACAGTGGGGTACAGTTTTCTTTCATGAATGTGAACTGCTACTTCCTATTTGACTTTGGAAAAGATGAATTTATGTTTAGAGGTCCACAGTTATTACTGTCTAACATTCATATCATGATAGCAGCCAAGGTCTTGGTCAGTATTATTGACACAACACACTGCATTCTACACAAACCTAAAAAAGATGTTCTCTGTCCATCACTCAGGGCTTTCTCCTGACATGTGGCATGAGTAAAACGCGCCTATCTAAAGTGTCACAGAACCAATATTTTTCTAAACAATTATCATTTTTCTATTTTGCTTAAGAGAACTCTGTGTAGATACGGTGAGTCACACAGGGCTGGTAAGCAACTCTCTGCAATGAGGGGAGTTAGAGCAAAGTGACGCATGGGGACTTAAGTGATGGGAAAGTGGCATTCTTCCCCAAGCAATCTGCTGTGGAGGCCACACTTTTGGCCCAGTGGGTAAAGAATGCATTTGTACACTGTTCTGGTTTACATCCCCTCCTCCTCACCCCACCCTATGTCAGAAATCCAAGAGATGTTATATAGATGGCACACGTTTGTTCACAGAATGTCTACAGGTCTCCTATCATCTTGCTCATAATTCTGTTTAAGTAACAAACATCATTTAACATTGCTAAATATGGCTCAGTACTTTTTTTTCATTGCTAAAATGCAATTTGTGGATACCTACTATTTAAAACATCTAACTCACTAATTGCAAAATCTATAGAGAAGTCCTTACAACATCAAAGGCTCACTTGATCCTCAGAGCTGTTGTAAATGAAAAACTGTCTCTGTTACAAGCAAATAAGGCACTTAATGCACTGTTTCTGGCTGTGATGCTATTTTTCCTGTGGGTTTTGAAAATGACCTTCCTGTAAGCATCAAGGACTGTAACTTTTCAGATAAAGAAACTTGTTCTTGTTTTAAGTCTATGCCAGGTTCATTCCCCTATAGCCCACAGTTTTCAAAAGCAGAAGAAAAAGTAATCCAGAATTAAAAAAATAAAACCCCCTCTGTTTCCAGAATGAAGTTACCCTGTCAGCTTGCCTTGGGCCTTAGGTGGAGAAGTGGAGATTAAAGAGTCAGTATTCCTTTTCATGTTTCGTCTGCCAGTTTTGTGAATGTAGAAAGAGTACTTGTGGCTGCAGCTAAGTATCCAACTATGGTATTAAGTATGGCTTTTTTGTCCTTATGCAGTAAATTTAAAATATTCTTATAAGTTTATCACAAGAGGAATTCAGTATCAATACCATCCAGTCATTGATAAAGGTATTTCAAGGGGAAGGGTAAATAGCACAGCAGATGTAACCTCAATATTTTTACCAATTATAAAAGCCTCTTTGTGAAGCTGTGTGAATATGTAAGATGATCTCATCATTTCCTATTTACTCAATACTTACCTGAATACACAATATAGTGTAGCTTTTAAATGCATATGCACATGGGTAAAATGTCCCTTTGTAAGACACTTTGCTAAAAGACTGCTTTTGATACACAATTTCTTCATCTCCTCTTCAAACTGAATTAAGCTACTTCCTTCTTTTAAAACACAACTCACTATTTAGAAGCTTTGGCTTTGATTTCTCAGAACAGCCTTACCGGAAGAAACTATGTTCTTTTTCTTTTTGTAAACATATTTCTGAAGACAAACTTGTACTCATTTATTTTTATTTTCTAACAGAAATAGGTTTCTGCAAAGAACACTGACTGTTTCTTCTTCTTCTTCTCCCCCCTCCTTCACTACACTGCTACAAGAATATTGCTGTGCACAAAGCTACCAAGGAAAACTGAAATCCCTCTGTTGGGAACTGTGTACATAGCAATATATTCATATTTCAACAAATAAGTGAGATTTTTTTTTTTTTTTAGTTCTTAGTATGGTATACTGTGCATTTCTTGCATGCTAACCACTGAATTAAAATTGAGTAACTACGTAACATTTCAGCAAACTTTAGTCAAGTTTAGCATCCACCATTTTAGGGAATATATCTGTGCAGCTAATGTAAAGATCACCAGTTTAAAATATTAACCCTCAAGTGTTCCCTTTGATTAAAGGGTTTATATATATGTGTGTATATATATAACTGTATTTGTCATCCTACTCCTAATATTTAAGATTTGTTTCATTCTCCTATTCACAGTCAGACTAACTGTAAAGATTGTTCCTGACGACTATTAAGCTGAAATCCAGTGTTAGAAAGAGTTCTCTGTACTTCCACACAATATGGCTTAGCAACAAGGCCTTTTTTTTTCCTCTTTCGTTCAAATGTGTATCTCCCATTAACATTTTGGAGACTTGTGCATTGGTTAGCAGAAGAAACTAAGCCTGTAAGAGAAGTCACCTCCCCTGCTATTCTTACAAATGGACTGATACACCCAATCCTGCAATGTCATGTAACTTCAGTCACACAAGCCATCCCGCCGATGTGGTCACAAGTCTTAGTTTCCCCCATACTGCATTGCCTGCCAGACTGTGTACTTCATGTATTGTACAAACAGAAATTTAAAAATTTTGCATTTCTCAGTGTACAAAAATAAGGGTGCTAAGGGTAGACTAATTCTTTATTTTAATTTCTTCTCAAAATCAGTAACTTTACTAATGGACTCCCTGTACCTGCAGACTGAAGATCCTCAAAATGAAACTGGACTTTGCTCAGTAATACTAGGTTATCAATAAACCAGATGGATTTCCTTTCCTGATATTTCCTTCTAGTTGCTTATTTTCTCAAAATTCTCATCTAATTTCTAAGTTTCAGCTTGGCAATGCCAACAGTTAAAAAATACAGTAAATTAGAAAACATTTCAATTTTTTTTCATTCTTTCTCTTTCATCACATTGAGGAATTTCTTCCCAGGCTATAGTATGAGATTTCAGAACTGGCTTGGGGGTGTCTAATGCACTCTCAAAGGATGTAAGAACCAGATTTAGCAGTACAGCACAGCTGGTCTACTGGAGAATCTCTTTACAGAGAGAATTTTTATATTGAATCGTGGGATTCCCTTCAGAGCATGGTCCACAAATCTCTCATATGAAATGTGCTTTAGACGGATGCAGGAAGGAAAATCCTGTGTATAATATATCTGAGCTGGCCAAATAGAGAGTGGGAATTTGCAGCTAGATGAACTTCATGGAAAGCTCATTTTCAATACAGTATTTAAAATATTCTTTGGATGTATAGTTATTTGTGATCCTGAGCTCTGACTGTAGATGGTTTGTATGTGACTCTGATGCACTGAAATATTTTTCTTGAAAAAGCAAGCACCGTTTTCCTTCAGAAATAACTTACAAGTTTTTAATTTCCCCCTTTTTTCCATAGTTCTGAAATGAATGCTCTGTTCAGCTCATGACATAGACTTTTCCAGTGTTGCAACAACCAATATGAAAGGTACTGAAGGAAGAAGGACTTGTCTAGGATGAAATGGACTGAAAGAGCAGTGTGCTCTTCAGTCACAGGCTAGGGACTCATCTGCTACCTTCACTTTCAAATGTGTATGTGGGCAGTTGTGAGGATTCATCCTTTGGTGTTTGTATAGCATGATAAGCTCCTCAGATAAAAACTGTTATAAAGAAGGCAACAGTATAATTAGTAGATTTAAGTGCAGATAGATTTTGCTAGTTTCTGAACAAACCTGTGGGTGTTCAGGTTTCCATGAAGGAGCCAATATCACTCCAGATTTCCGGACATATCAGTTTTACTGTCAGCTGTAAGCAGAGTATTTTGAATGTCCTATTTTACTGAAATGGAAAAGTTTGCCATAATCAAAACTTACAGCAGTACTTTTCTTCCCTTATTCTTCATAACTGATAAAGTTAGGCTAATTTATGTGAGATTGTTTTCTAAAGTGACATACAACATTGGTTCGACAGAAATGCAGTTGTTCGTATTTTATCTTTATTCTGCTGTCTAATGAGGTTTTGAAGCCAGTCATTATCATAGCAGAACATTTAGAGCTTGGAATACAAAAGTAAAAATTTAGGGAAACTTATGGATCTCTGCTAGAAACAAACCTAAGTTAACTAGAGGTTACTGAAAAACAACAGGACCCAGATCATAAATATTTGTTCATATTACAGCTGAACCTAACTTGAACTTTACATTCACATTACATTGCACTTTTTTTCCATGCATTTTTTGATTCAGTAGTTGCAAAATTGGAGTGGGGATTGGGGGATCCCTCCAAGGTAAGAAAGCATCTGTGTTTGTATGGCTGCCTTTGTAAATATCTTTTTCTGTAGGTATCTGCTGTACACAGATTTAGATATAGATACATTCCGATGTATAATTAGGGGTATAGACATTTGGTTAACTTGAAAGCTCCGAAGTGTCATTTGTCACATTTATGGTAGAAACTTTAACTGCCTTAAATACTTATTCTTTTCCAAAGTGACTTTTTTCTTTTCCCTCTACAAAAAAAAATCAAAATGTACTTCATGAAACTATTGTATATGAAGCACTTATTAGCCGTAATTAAATGGACAATATGAATTTACTACGTCTTTAGGACTCTGGCTTGTTCTGGTTTAGAGCAAGATGATTAATGCAAATACATATTACTTGAGATAACCATTTAGCAGCTAATTTAGCCAAATTTATTACAGCAGTTAGAGGTTTTTCATTTTAGCAGACGGAGACAAGGACATGACAAAAGCAGAAGGTGTATATGAATGCACACTGCCCTCTAGTGCACGAAGCTTACGAAGCTTTGTAGGATTAGTGAGAAATGCAGAGGAGAGAAAGTGCTCCAGTAACAATAGTACCCAGATTTTGTATACTTTAGGTTTTCTTTAAAACCGTACTGCTCCCTTCCACTGACAGATTTGCATTTCATCCCCTTCTCCTGACACTGAAGCATCAGATACAAGCCAAATCCGTTTCAACTTGGTAATGTTTTGGCTGAAGTATTACTTTAAACATCTGTATTTTTAAGCCTTCTTTTTTGTGAGCATTTAATAACACCATTTCACATTACTGATTGCTTTTACTTGTTTGTCTGTTTCCTAGCCTATTTCAAACATTGGAGAGAGCTGTTACTCTTTGGCTGTAACCAAGCCACTCTGTGCCTCCTTTAGGCCTCTTTCTCAGTCTGTTGGTGGATTTACTTTGCTCTGATAGAAAGTAAATTCTCCCAAGACTTTCCCCCACTGACCAGTGGAGATTTGGTTCATCTGAGAACTGTAAATTCTGTTTGACAAGATCAAAGAAAGAGATGTATGAGTTCAGTGGTTGATATCACCCGCAATAAGGAGAAATGATCAAAGCAGCAGGGGTAGAGTATCTTCCCAAACCTTTCAAATATCCAGAATCTCAAAGAGGTCTACCTAGGAGCAATGAATAAATCACATCTAAATTTCCCTCTTTTTTTCCCTTCTCTTTTTTTACACTTTGACATTGAGCACATTGAAAATGTCCACACAGCAATAAGTATTCTGTGAACCAAAGAGATTTGTAGTTCTTTTTACTTTTCTTCTTCCACTAGAGTTTCCAAAAGCAAATTAAAATCATACTTTATAAACTTGTAAAACATACAGCTTGTTATACTGAACTTCAGATCCTGTTTGTCATCTCCCTGGCATGCTGCTTTAAAGCTAAAGGAAGCCAAGTAACTTCTGCTCATACTTGTGGCATGTTGTACAATAAAGATAATTTTGCCACAGTTCTAACATGCACTATATCTTCCTTCTGTTTTGTTTATATTTTTTGCCAGTGCTGAATAAGGGTCAATGCGTAACAAAGTATTACCGCTGGATGCAGAAGAACGGAGGTTATATCTGGATACAGTCTAGTGCAACCATAGCTGTCAATGCCAAGAATGCAAGTGAGAAGAATATCATCTGGGTCAATTACCTTCTTAGGTAGGTCTTCCAGTCACTTCTCTCACTTGAACTGCTGTCTCTGTTGCTTGTCTGTTGGTGAGAGTTTTAGGGAAGAAACAATTGCCTACTAGAGAAAGTTAAGGAAAAGAACTTTTCATAAGGTCCACCTCAAAAAAAGTGCCATTTCATTATATTTATTGAGACATCTGTCACATCTCAGTACACTGGAATATTCTTGAATTATTATGCTGCCTTAGTCTTCAGATAAACCTTCCACCATTTTATTGCATGCCTCCACTGCCCTGAAATCTGCTCAGCCTGAGCTCAAAGATAAAAATGATCCACACCAAATTTCAGTAGTTGTGTTATAAAATCTGGTGTGAAGTGTTGAGCACTGGTTTATTCGGTTATTGAAAATGCATAGAAGTAAACTTCGGGAGTGCTACAAAAAGGTCTCTCTGAAAGGTGTTTGCCAGTTCACTCCAGAGAGAGAAATTTTCTCGGGAGAAAAGCCTTTAAATAATATGTTGCTCCTGTAACCATCAGGCAGTGTTCACACTGAAAAATGTAAAATAGGATTTTAAAATTAAAGTAGCAATTAAAACTATTTTAAACTATTAGAACTATTTTAAACAGAAATAGTAGTAATATCTTGAATGAAAGGCTGTTCCCTGAGAAATTCTGTTTTACCAAAGCCCAAGTATCTTTAAAGTACTGGTTTCTGAGCTCAAGGGAAGACGAGGAGTCACTGAGAGACAGTGAATTATAAACCTGACCTTTCGCATCCGAAAATACCTTTCAACACATTCTGTTTTGTGAAAATGTTCAACAACATTGGGGGATTTTCTGTTTCATTCCAGAGCAGAACAAACAAACAAATAAAATTTGAAACCTTGAGATTGTCATGAAATGCAATTGTCATTTTCTGGCCTGTTCTCCTTTTAAGTTGCTTGTCATGGTTTGTTACATTCCCTTTGATGCCATGAGAGTTCAAAGTGATGTCTAGGGGTTAGACTGACTTATTATGCCAAGTCCAGCAAGCCTTGAAGAGACTGTGCCTGGCTATGCTTACATGTTGAGATACTTTTGATTCCCCTTTAGGGGAAGAGAAGGAAGCAACCTTTGGCAGGAGAGCATTGAGGGATACTGTGGGAAACCTTCCATGGCAGTGGAGTATTCATTGGGGTTTGCATGTTTCTGTGCTGCTATGATTGAGCATGGGCATTTCTGAATATATCCTTAATCTGCTACTTTTTAATCTTTTTTTGCAAGAGTGAGGCAGAATGCAGCATTTCAAGAGGTCAGCTGAAGCCTGCCAGTTCTGAACTGGAAGTAAATCTTCACTGCTCCAGCCCTAACAGGGCTTCAATATGCCCAGAAATGTGCTCGTATTATAGCTGGAAAAAATAAGAATTATGAACAGTTGCCTCAGTCCCCACTGCTGCTTTCCAGCCAATAGGTGAACCTAGCCCACAAACATCCCACAAAATTTTTTTTCTGTAGGAACAGAATATACTTAAGAAAAAAAAGAAAAGCAGTGTGGTCTTCCCTAAGTGTCCTCCCAGAGTTTGGGAGTTCTACTGCATTCCCTTCACCGGTCTGCTAGAGAAAGATTAACTTCTCCACTGAATCAGTATTTTTAATTTAGATTTCTTCTAGTACTGGAATCCACAAAAGATACAAATGTCAAAATAATATTTTAATGACAGATCAAGGCAAAATTAGGTCTACTCTTAACAGGTATTGATCTGTATAGGTTTCTATGCATTAGAAAGTATGATTCAGCTGTCTGTAAAAGGATAGACTAATTCTAGTGACAGGGAGAATTAATGCCATTCTTGTTCTAGCAACTTGTTGTTCACAGTGTGAAAGTCCTCAAACATCTTTTGCTTGAAGGGAGCAAATTTGAGGACTGCCCTGGGATGAAACAGAATAAAGTCACTTTGTCAGGACAAAACCATAAAGAAGACAATCATAAGAATGGCATTTCAGTGTGAACTATGTGAACTCTGAATTTTCACAGTACACTGTAATAGGCTGAATATGGGCACACTGTCATTGGGATAGTGTGTCAGTCACCTCCAGTGCTCCCTCATATTGATCTATGCAGGACTGCAGATTTTTTGCTCTGTCATCGGGCTGGAATTTGAACTGCATAGAAATGCTCACCTATTGAAAAATTATTAAAGACTTTATTTATTTTCAACATTCCTATGCCACTTATGTCTAGCTGCTTCTGTTACCCTGCTTTTGCATGGATTTGGGAAAGGATCAAATTTTTTAAAGGTACAAACCAAGAAGAAGAATAGGGTTGGGTTGTTGGGGTTTTTTTCTCTGGTAGCGTAGCTTTTTTACATTGCAGTCATGTTCATTACTAACAAGTCACAGGTGAGCACCACATGAGCAGATGAAGATATGATTATAATGGGTGTGTTGACAGTTCTTTATCCCTAACATATGCATCTTAACATGCACATGTGCATCTGTCATATAGTTAGAGTGGAGTTTTTTTGGTTTCTTCGTGATGTGGACACGTGTGTGCAGTGTTTAAAAATTAGATAACCTTTTTAAACTATTTTTTTGCCAAATTCTTTTGAGCAGTGGTCATTTTCTCTAGCCCTATCTGAGCACCTTCTTACTAACTTTATGTATGGTCTGCTTGATTAAAGTGTGGAAAACAGGAATGTTGAGAAAAACAAGTATTGAAAGGGCTCTGGCAAAGCTGATAGAGAACATTGTTACAGAGATAACTCTAATAGACATTGCCAGTGGGATAGAAACAGATTGGAAAAGTTAAAACACCCTTTACGTCCTTCCAGGCACAGTAATGGGATCAAAATCGAGGTATTTTGTTGCTGGATGATTACACAGTGTAGCTTTACTGTTAGATATCATACAAGCCATGGCGTCCCACTTCAGTAAGAATGCTTTGATAGCTCTAAAACTTCACTAGAATCAAATGAGTTTTAGTACCTGGTCAATATAAGTATTTGACAGCAGTATCAAAATAAACCTTCATAAAATCTCTGCTGTGAAGCTCTGAGAAACTGAAAATGTATGTTTCTGTGTTTGCTCTGCTATTCTTGCTATTTATGTTCTTTGTTCCTGAACTTTGATATGAAAAGAGGGAAAAACCATGGAACTGTAAATAATCCAATTGTGTTTGTATTTGCTGTCTCCTCTTCAGTAACCCGGAGTACAAGGACACTCCAATGGATATTGCACAACTTCCTCATCTGCCAGAGAAAACCTCAGAATCCTCAGAGACCTCCGACTCGGAATCTGATTCAAAGGACAACTCAGGTAACACACATGGTATGCCTTTACACCCACAAAAGGTTCATATCATGAGAGCCACATGGCTTGCTTTCCAGTTGTGTTTGCTTCTCAAAGATTGGTCAATTATAACAAGAAAATAAATCCTTTAAAATTAAATTGAAAAACACTAGTAAAATCTTTCAATGACCTCAGCATTTCCACAGTATCTCCATTTCCTCAATGTTTCTCTTCACTTTGTGAATGCATCCTTGCCTACATTGCACTGAACTAAATATTTGATTTCCAAGCTAAGCTTCATGAACAAGTACTGTGCCTTGTGCAGACGACCTGGACTTATAACTGTTGAATATAATTCTAGTTCTTATCTTTCCAGATTAGGCATACGTTCTGTAGATAAATCTCTACTGTAAATCTTTATGACCCTTTTTCCTGTGTAAATACATTTTTGAGGAGTCTCACTGGGGGGCAGTGAAGATTGCAAAATTTGAGGGTTTTCTTGGGTTAAAAGAATTATATTTTATTAGAAGGTATGGGTTCAAACACTTGTTTCTAAGGTCTTTAAGTATGGGACTTCAGCTTTTTTTTAAAAGCTAAATGTACTTGTCAAACTCAATGTGTGTATTAGTCCTACCAATGGTCCAGTGCACAGATGGTTCACACATTCCCCATCAGTTCTAAAAGTGGTTACCTAGGTACAGGTACAGATCATCTGGCTTTGAAAGAAGCATGGTTTCCTGTGGCCCAAGAACTAAGGATGTCACTTTGCTGTAGTATGTGAGATATCTATCTGATTTTTCTCTCGTGTCTGTGATAACAACCAAAAAAAATCTGGAGAAAATGGATCATAGTAACAGAAATCAACCAAATGCAACAAGAGGATCAAGCCTTAGTGTTATATGATATGGCTATTCTCTTTCATCTTTTGCCTTTATTTGTTCTCCTTTGACAGCTTGGTTTGATGGTTTAAGTCAACATTAGGCACACATGCACACTTGTTGCCTACCATCATTGGGAATCTCTTCACCCATTCCCAGTGCTTCCTTTATGCTGTCTTGTTCCTAAATAGCTTAGTAACACATGTGTGGAGAACAGTTTGCATTTCTCATGCACACTCTAGGTTTCTCCAGGTGAGAAAAGAGAGTATTCTTCAAAGGTGCACAGATGTGTACGGCTCAGAAAGAGGTGTGTGGGAGACTTGGAAGACAGCAGAGGCAGGAGGGTGTTTCTTACAAAAGAATTAAATGGAAATGCCAAAGGACGTGAAATCAGAACAGCATCTTGGAAGAAACCGACAAGTTCGGTTCAATCTCTGATAAAATCCCAGGCAAATTTTGTGCAGCTTTAGCCTACCTTACCCTAAACCCACTCTTGAGCAGCTAGAAACCCTGTCCTCAAAAGAAAGCATCTTCAAAATAAGAAAAAAAAATTGTAGGACAAATTTAGCCCTAGATGGAACAAAAAGCAGGAAGAGATCTAGGGGTTTGTGGCTGTTACTTCACTTCTGTGGGTTTTATTTTTCAAAAGGGGAGGTCTCTGCTGCTGATGGCTCAAGCAAATGTCCTGCTAAGTGACTTGTGAAGTTCATTGCCCTGAATCCTCAGGCAGCATTCCTGTCAAGCCCACCTTCTCCAGCACTTCTGGGAAACTGTTTGGTATTGACATGGCTCCAGGGGTAACCAGTCTTTAGAGGAAAGCTGGCCCTTCCCCTCTCCACCTAAAATGAGTATATTGAAAAGGGTAGTACTTGGCTCTGATGAGTGAAAAAACATCTTTTATTTCCCAACAAAAGATTTCTGGCTGGTCTGTGAAAGACAGGGTCTCCTGAAGCCTTTCATGACCCTTTCAATCACAGTATGATAATGGAGAGTATTCATTCTCAAAGCTGCTTTGGCTGTCTGAGTCCAGTGGGCTAGAGTGTTTATCTCATCTGTATTAGAATTAGGTAAAAATCTAAAACACAACGAAATTAATTCAGGCAAGAAGAGTGACAGCTTCTCAGTGCTGTAGCTGGGCTATTTTCAATGGCCCTTAGATGATTTTGATCAATCAAGAATTTAATTCACTCCCTGAATTTTTTTTTCTGTGTTTTGTTTTTTTTTTTTTAATGTGTTGCCCTTCAGGGGAATATGAGAAGGCAGTCTAGCAATGTAACAAAATTGTTATAACTGGTTTATTCATTCAGATTTATACACATATGACCTGCTTCTCCTCTCACACGGGAGGATATTAGCAGTAATTCCATTGAAGTTAGAGACGGTATGCCACTTTGAAAGTGGCAATGGTGAGAAGAAAATTAGATGAGAGGACTAGAATCTTCATTAGTTAATAGTGCTACACCTGGATGCCTGCCCACTGCAGGAGAACACGCATGTGAAAGAACAATCACCAGAACATAAGAACAATGACCAGAACATAACGATCATAATGGGATTGTTCACTGACTCCTCTTTGGATGACACGGCTACAATGCCGTTGTGCTCACAGTTGTCAAAATGATGAAAAGGCCCCCCTCAATCAAGGTGCAGGCCATATAGCAATCCTGAGTCAGAGAGATTCATGGTGACCAAAACTCTCCCAACACAACATTGCAAAAAACTGTGGCTCTGCAGAAGATAACACCTTTTGCCAGAAAGTTTTACAGCAATCAAATCTCATTAGTAGGCAGAATCTGGACTGGGGTTATAATATTATGTTCCTGTTGTTAATGGTTTATTTCACTTTCCTTTTGTTCCAGAGGACAATGAGAACTCAAAGTCAGATGAGAAAGGAAACCAGTCAGAAAACAGTGAAGACCCTGAATCTGACAGGAAAAAGTCAGGAAATCAGTCAGATAATGAAATGAACTGTAATGATGATGGGAACAGCTCCAGCAACCAGGACAGCAGGGACAGTGATGACAGCTTTGAAAACTCTGACTTCGAGAATCAAAAGGCCCCTGAGGACAGTTTTGGCACTCTTGGCTCTATGCAGATCAAGGTGGAGCGCTATGTTGAGAGTGAGTCAGACTTGCGTTTGCAGAACTGTGAGTCGCTGACCTCGGACAGTGCCAAGGACTCAGACAGTGCAGGGGAAGTAAATGCCCAGTCTTCCAGCAAACATCAAAAGAGGAAGAAGAGGAGAAAAAAGCAAAAGGGAGGCAGCATGACTCGGAGAAGGCTGTCAAGCACCTCAAGTCCAAATGGACTTGACTCAGCTTTGGTGGACCAACCCCAGCTGCTCTCATCGCCAAACAGTGCCTCAGTGCTCAAAATTAAAACAGAAATCTCAGAACCTATCAATTTTGATAATGATAGCAGTATTTGGAATTACCCACCCAACAGGGAAATCTCAAGGAATGAATCACCCTACAGTATGACCAAGCCCCCCAGCTCTGAGCACTTCCCTTCCCCCCAAGCCAGCAGTAGTTTACATGTCTCCATTCCAGACTCCGTTCTCACCCCACCAGGGGCTGAAAATACTGCCAGCCGTAAAACTCAGTTCAGCACCTCATCCAACTCAGCCTTGGCTCCTGTGTCCTCTGACCCTTTGTCACCCCCACTTTCAGCATCTCCACGGGACAAACATCCAGGAGGTCCCACAACTTCCAACTCTTTGTTGTACACTGGGGATCTGGAAGCCCTTCAGAGGTTACAAGCAGGCAATGTGGTGCTTCCTTTGGTTCACAGGGTAACAGGAACCCTTGCTGCGACCAGCACTGCTGCTCAGAGGGTCTACACCACTGGCACTATTCGGTATGCTCCAGCTGAAGTTACTTTAGCCATGCAGGGCAACCTCCTCCCCAACACCCATGCTGTTAACTTTGTTGACGTTAACAGCCCCAGCTTTGGTCTGGATCCTAAAACACCGATGGAAATGCTCTATCACCACGTTCACCGACTCAATATGTCGGGACCGTTTGGAAGTGCTGTGAGCGGGGCCAGTCTGACCCAAATGCCTGCAGGGAACGTGTTCACAACTGCCGAAGGACTTTTTTCCACTCTTCCATTTCCTGTGTACAGCAATGGCATTCACACTACACAGACTCTGGAACGGAAAGAGGATTGAAATATGACCACATACTGTGTTCAGTGTTATACTCTGAGGCATAGACTATGTTTTAATTTAGACCTTTAATTCTAGCACTTTGAATTTGAGCAGGTCAGCTTATTCTCTCAATATGATGGTCCCCATTTCATTCCCTTTCTCTTTAACTTGACTTATTCTTTAATGTAAAGATATTTTTTTATTTTTGCCCTCAGAGAGTTGAAGTACCAGTTGCCTGCCATTTTGTCTTCTTCTAAGATGTGTGTTTTTTCCTTTGCATCTTTATTAAGATGCCTTTAATATGTGTATGCCTCTGCCATGGAATACTCAGTGTTGTGGTAAAGAGATTTTAAAGTGACAACCATTGGTTTTACTTCAAAATGATCTTGATATGATCAAGATTAAAAGAGACAAGCATAAACAATGTGCCCTGTTTGACTAAGTCAAATGAAAAGGGGTTTTTGTTCCTAATTCCTTTAAAAATAGGGGATAGTATTTTAGAATTTTATGCAGAGTTTAATTCTCTTTTTATGGTTAAGATTTTCTTACTTGCACATAAAATAATTTGGGTTCTTAAAAAGTTAATTTCTGGCCTGTGACTAGAATGTTAAAAAGTTGGACTAAATGTTAATTACTGAAACTTTAACTTAATTTCTAAAACCATGGTGCTATCATTTATTAATCTGTAATGTCTTCATACAATATGCAGCTTGTGGGCTGGGTTTTTTGGAAAGAATGTGTTCCGTACTGGTTTATAGTTGGGTGCTGCAGTCTCCTTGGTTAGTTAAGATAAAAGCCCTCATTAACATTTGCTGCAGGACTTAAAATGTTTTACCTCCAAACTAACAAGCATAGCCTCACAACAAATTTAAATGGGTCAGGAAGCCTTTTTCAAAAAGCGCTTAAAAACAAAAAACTCAATTTAATTGACGCGAGGAGCAGTTTCTTAGGTGCATATTGTTTTGCTTTATTTTTTTCTCAGTGTAACTGAGGCTAATTTTACAATGTCAAATAACACTTCGGAGTAAAAAAAAAAAAACAGAAGAACTATTTAACAAGTTTTGTTTTGTTTTCATTTAATATTATAGAGGGAAGGTTGTAAATTTCTTTTTGTTCTCTGATTTGGGTATTTTTTGTTGTTTTTTCCTTATTTCTAGTGTTGAAACCAATAAGTTTTAAAACTAAAGAATGGGTTAATAAGCTTGAAATAGATAACTACAACCGAAAACTGCACATTAAGGAAAAGAAAAGAAATCTCCTATTTTGTCTTTGTTGCCAGAAATCACAGTGTAGTGTCAAACACTCCAAATGACTGTCAAATATAAATTCTTCTTCCACTCCATCTTTGGCAGCTGTTTGTTAAGGCATCTAATAACAGATGTGAGAACTGTAATGTGTACAATGTGTAAGTGTCCTTGGCTGTCAGTCCCATTGCAGTTTCAATGTGTGTTACTATATGCAGTATATACTAAGCTAATGTAGTTGTTTTGTCCTTTGTCTTCTCTGTGCTTTATCTCTAGTCCGGAGTGGTAAAGTCCCATTCCTGCAGTCCTAGTGAACCAGTGATTCTTGGGGGTTAGTGGTTTTTGTGTGGTGGCCTTCCTCTGTAATGTCACCTTATGCTGCTTCCACTGTCTGTATACCTTTTAATTTCTGCTGTTGCTTTGCTGTTGTGTATTCTCAAACTTCTCTCTGCCCCTTCCTCTCTCCCCGCCCCCTCCACACTTTCTCCCCCCTCTCTTTCTCTCGCTCCCTCGTTCTCTCTTCTTCACTCTCAGAGATAAAAGACTCTTAACTAGCTCAAGGTTAATGGAGCCATTTTTTCCCACAGAGGAATTCTGGGTATGACTTACTCTTCCGGTGTACCCCACAATGCACTACAGAGTAATGCTCAGATATATTAAGCAAATTGACGCCATATAGCCTCAGTTGTTAACATTCCCAGAGTCCCTTGTGCGCGAACTGTAAGCAGAGGGTGCATTTCTTTGGTTTTCTCCCAGGTAGGCTGGCGGCGTAATACGTAGAGCAATTACCAGTGAGATAGGAAATGCTTTCAAAGGTTGACCAGAGTTGTTTAAAAAGGAAACTGAGCTTAGAATTGTCATAAATATTTGCTTATGTGTGCAATGCTAATATATTAACTCAGCCATCCTTTGAATTTTTGATCACTCACTGCGTTGAGTCAATTCCTGCGGTAGCTTTGAATTTGAGAAGTAGATCCAAGCCACAGTGGAGTAATAGCGAAAAAGGAATTGGACACCACAAATTTAATTAATGAGCTTTTAAAGGTTCCATTGGAAGGGTTTAAGTAGGTCTGAAAAAGGCAAGAAAGCTGATTGGGAAATTCAAAGTTTAATTTTGGAAGCTCTACTCTAGCTGTGGAACAATCAAAGGAGTGCACCTATCAGCTACAAAGAACAGCTAGACAGCTGTTGTTGTTTTGGGTTTTTTTTATAAATGTTTCTGTGTTGTGTCAAAATGATTTCTGGTGATTTAAACTAACAGATAATCACAGCTGCTGTCTAAATCCATAGTGTTTAAAATTACAAAATGAAAAAAAAACTTCATTACCTGTGAAGACTGTGTCTGTGTTTTTAACTATTTCTTGTACAAATATATGAAATCTTTTATGAGGAGACTGGTGCCAAGTAGCTGAATAATGGGAAAGGGATTCTGTTCGTATAAATCTTAGCAGTGTTACCAACTCTACAATATAAAAAAAATTAAAATGTTAAAAAGTTACAGCTATGGTACATTTATTTTGTGTTAAGCTAACCGAATCTAACTTCTTGAGTGCCTGGCTTATTTGAAACATTTTTTTCATTGATCATTGATAATGCTGCAAATCAGAAATGTACATACTTCATTTACAACAGGGTTCTTTTTATACTTTTGTAGATTCTCATACATGTCATACATGGTTGTCTTTATGTAACTTAATTTTTTTTCATCCCGCAGGTGCCATTTTCATAATAAACTTCTCTTGGATTTGTTACTATCTGGCATCATTTCTTTTACATATGACCATCCTGACTAATGAATGCTAGTAGTATTTGTTTGAGCAGGTATTTCTTAATTGTTTTGTTTAAAAAAAAAAATCTAAGAGGATAAAGCTAGATTTTATTAATGCTTGTGAAATGAAGAAAAGAAGCTGTCAAGATGTAGGTTAAGAATGCTAATCCAAATACTACAACAAACTTGCCACCATCCTAAATTCTCAGCTACCCCAACTCATTGTCATATTGAGCATTTTTATGCACATTATCAAAGCTGAATAATGGACCTGCAACATTAACCACTATAGAAAGTGTGCATTTTATTTTTATTAATGCACACTGGAAGAGGTCAGCTTTTGTACATTATTCATTTAAAACGCACTTTATATTTTCATTTTTGTACTCTACAATGTTACAGTGAAACTCTTCAGTCACATTATATCCTACCTAGGCTGCTGATTCTTTTAAATGTGTACTTTCTTTCTCCAGACTGGCAACATGTAAATTGTTGGTGTCGTGTGGCTAGACTTCCTGCCTTACAAACTTGAGGACAGAAACATTTACCAGTGTAGAAAAGACAAGGCAAAAAGCCTTGACCTCACAACTGAAGGGGAAAAAAGTCAAATACAGTTTTGATTACGCAGACATCCACACACAGTGGTTGACCCTAAAAAGGGAACAGCCGTCAGCAATTATGCCTGAAAAATGTTCTGAAAAAAGGCCCAGAGCAAGTATATTTGGTCTCTGCTGTGAAAAGCAGGGAGAAACTGTGCTACAGGAGATGCTGCCCCAGGTCCCATGGCTGCATGCTGACTCTGGTGGTGGCTGCTGCACACGTGAGGAGGGGCTGGGTCGTGGCAGGGGAGGGGGACAGGGGTCTTCTCACCCACTGCTCACACAGTGTCTGCGTTTCTCCTTCATTCATTGGCTTTCTTTATGGTGCCTCCCCCACCTGTGACAAAGATTTCCAGATTCCATACTTTGTTCTGTTATTGCTGAGTATGCAATCTCTAAGAACACAAATTTGGGGCATGTAAAATCGAGACAGCGCTGCACACAGCCAAAATCTGTAAGCAACTTTGAATGGACAAATTTTTTCTCCTCTGTATGTCCATTTAGAAATTAAAACTACTGGGCTAGTCATTCTGGATCAGATTAGGTGAATAAAACTGTCTAGTCAGTTGCACAGTTTTCAGCCCATCTCTTTACAGCAAAAGATACACTCAGCAGAAGTAAGAGCATGTGAATCTGTCTTGCTGGGCTGATAGAACAAAAAAACTACAAAAATGTATACACAGTTATAGCTCACTGAGCCAGCCCAATAGCTTACTAGCTCGAAGTCTGTCACTTTGAGTTTCTGAGCAACTCGGGATTCCCACTTCCCAGGCTTCAAACACTGAGTTTGACATGTCTCAAACTTGCAGAGGGTGAAAGGAGCAGAGGTTAGCAGTGCTGCTTTCGGCTCTGCTCACGTGTGCCAGTTGGCAATGCATCTTGTTTATCAGGAGCTAAGGGTATGGATGCCAACCAAGAGGAAAACTGAATTTAAATGGAGATTGGAAGAATGACCAAAATAAAGCTTAATGGAAGAATAGCGTGCCTGTTCCAAATAAGTGTTAACCACTGTTAACTAAAGCCACTAATCACAAGAAGGGGCTTGAGTGGGACATTTCTGAGTTGTTATAAAGGCTTTTTAAATCTCAACCATACTACCTGTACATTGCATCAGAGCAGAGAACTGATGGTCAAAATTAATAGACTGCTCTAAGACTCCCAGTTGGACAAGAAAGTTTGTGCATTAAAGAAAATGATGGAAAGGCTGTTTCATGGGGTTTTTTTACAGGGATGCATTAGTTTAGCTCTGGGGAATGGATTTTGTAAACTATTATTTGTAGCAACTTTAAGAAACAAAACCAACTGCTTGAAAGGGTTGAACCCTTTGAAAAGGGTTCTTTGGTGTTGGCCTCGTTGCAATTTTTATAATATTTGAGGAAAAACTCTTTGCCATGCAGGAAGTTAGGCAAACTTTGTCGTCATTTCATCAAAGAACATTTCAGAAAACAACTGATCTCAGTAACTGCCATCTCTGGAAAGTTTGTTTTGCAATGTGATATATGCAGGTATATAAAAGCCACCTGAAGAGGTACAAGGGGAAAAGGGCTCTTTGAAAGCATCATGACTCTGAAAAGTCACAGTGGTCAAAAAATGTTTCAGGACTACTTAGATAACCAGTTCTGACAGCTTGCACTGGTGCTATTGCAAGGTGATCATGTCACTGCACTAACTGTGATGCCCCTGACAGCACATTTATCGTCGAGATTCTAGGAACTGCATTAGTTTAAATGTGTCAGTGCTTTCAGAGCTATTTGCGTAGTATTTTTCCTTCTTGCCATTGTAATGCCTTTATTTTCATTTTAGGGCTGGGGGAGGAGGGTGGAAAGGCTGGACGTGTATTGTCAACTAATTTAATGAACTGTCATCTATCCAGCAAGTTTACTGAGGAGCCTACAGAATTGTGAACAAATGGGATGTCACCAGAGCCACAGATGCGCAGGTAAGATCAAACCATTTATAAAACATGCACATGCATGCACACAGATGTAGATCTGCTACCTCTGAAAGCCAGTTGGGCTTTCAGACTGGGAAGGGTAGTACCTATGTATATATGCCTTCTTCCCCTATTCCATCTATTCCTTCATCTTTTCATCAGGAGTGAGGACTGGAAGCTGTTTTTCTAAAACGTATCCAATCACATCAACGCTGTTTTTGACCAAATTGAACAGGATCTCTCTGAAAGCAATAGGACTCAAGCCAAGGATGCAGAGTTCTGGTTTTAATCGATTAATTACCTTTAATTACCCAAGCCAGGATGGGTATTCTCCACCACAGTTTTGTTCAGAATCCTAAATTCAGCGAGAGGGGAAGAACAGCTTTTATTTCCATAATCACCGTGAGGTGAGTCTTTCAGTGAAACAAAAGCCCAGAGTAGTTCGGATTTCATATAAATAACCACATTTCTCGGAGTACCCTACTCTAGAAGTAAAACCAGAGAACTTAGTGACTCAGGTCCAAAGCCATGCAAATTAAGTCAATAATTATGAGTTTTATTATGTTTGTAGGAAGCTAAAAATCTTTCCCATCTTACAGGAGTTGGGTAGCCTAGATGCAATGCAGAAAATAAGGGATCTTTTAATAGACACCAACAGTAAAGTGAGTACTAACTTAATGCCCAGGCAAAAGGATCATCAGGGCCCAATAGGGCTTATGGGAAGTCAGTGGAAGAAGGTTTGCATTGCTTTGTGGATAGGAGACTTTATTGCCCGGTACTTTGTCTCAAATTACCTTTCACTGACTCTAGAGACATAGAAAATATTGAGATTACCTTTGCTGTTACAAGTTTTCCTGAGAAAAAGGACCCCGTCTTGTTTGCAATAAAAGGGAATGTAATATTTTCTTGCAAAAGGAAGAGAATGAGGTTTTCCTTTTGCTTTAAAAGCATTCACAGATTTATAGCGGAAATGACAGGAACAGGATGTATTAACCATATGACCCCAGCAGAATGAGTCTACACCCTTGATTGATTTAAAAGTTTATCTGTGTCCTTTGAATAGCCACAAAGGGTCAAGTCTTGGTCCTGCTCAAATCAATGAGAGCTTGACTAATGACTTTAATGGCTTCAGGAACAGGACCAAAGTTTTGAGCCAATACTCATAAGGAAATAACAAAGCAGAGGCTATAGCATGAACTGCAGACAAACGAGTCAGGCTAATTGGTACAGTGCATCGTTTCTTTCTAGACCTGTACCACACCACTCACACACCAAGAGAGCAGCTCTTTTTTGTTTAATTAAAAAGTCTTCCCCAGTCTTCCTGAACTGCATGGTCTGATCCTTCCAGAGATTCCTTCCTTTAAAATGGTTGTGGAGTGAGGCAGAGGCACAGGTAGGACTGGGAAGACTCTGCCTTCTCACGCACCTTCCGTGGGAGTGGGCTTGGCTGCCTGGGTCTTCAGTATGAAAGTGAAGGACTCTGAGGTGAAAACTCTGCTGGATGTTGAAGTTGTGTTTTCTTGAACTACCAATAGTGCTACCTAATGGCAGCACCAATGTCACCAGTACAGCTTTTCCAGATCATTTTTGAATATCATCCAAGAGATGGGAAAGTTCAGCACATTGTAAGGAGGTGAGTATTCACTGAAACTAGTTTCCAGTTTCTGTTTGGTACTGTGAATCTCTGAGACCTCTTAGCAGCCTTTGTGATCTCTCCTGTACCTCAGTTAAAACTTCATTTCTTTCTTCTAGTCAGTTCTCTGCTTTATTACAGCATGTAAGACAGCGTCTTTACAGGGTAGTGACAAAAGCTGATTTCAGCTCAGGAAGTCCAGTCTCTTTAGGTTATAGCAAATGGAAAAAAATTGGATTCTCCAAAGATTTCCTTCAAGCTAAAAACACCCTAAATGCTGTGATTCATCCCCATAGCAAGGACCCAGGGATCTTGGACTTTGCAGGGTAAGATCAGTGTCTGAGAACATGCCTCCCACTTATTGCTTATCGGCACTTTGAACGAGATCTAATTTTTGCCCTCTTTTCCATTTAAAAGGAAAGGTCCTTGCTGCTCTGTAATACTTCCGCCTCTACTGCAAGACCTGCAGCTGGTGAGCCTGGCTTGGCCTCCTTTGGTTCCTAGATAATTTTCTTCACTGAGCATTACCTGAAAATTCCAATTGTGTGTTGATGTGATCATTTGCTTCCCATGAGGCTGTAGCCTTCATGTTTTCTGTATGGCATCATTTTTCCTCTTTTTTACACCACCTTTGTTTTTGGCTTTGCCCATCTTAGCTTTGCAATGTCTTAAAACACACACCCCTGGGTTCATAGCACTTCCCCAGCGTGATCTATAACCATTAGTGCCACTCCCTGGCCCTTGTAACAAAGCCAATTTTATATCCAATCGAGTATTTTACCATCAGTCCCATACTTGCTAACCTTATAAATTGATCTGTTATGTGGCACTGTATTGAGAGCCTTTTCAAGTCCAAGTAAATTATGTCTCCTTCTTCACCCCTGTCCACTCTCATTGTCACTTCCTCAGAGAAATGAATCAAGATTGTTAAGCATGACCTCCCTTTTGTAAATCCATGCTGACTATCTCTAACCAATCTATATTAGATTGATATTAAATCAGGACACAGATTCAAAGGGGGCCTGCTATATAAATGCAACCTAAGTTTGCTTCATGTGGAGATGAGAGATGGGACTCACTGAAACACTGAAGTTAACACTTGTCTTATGGTTTGCCGAAAATTTATTAGTGGCCAGATCTCTCCCCAGGGTCACAACCAGAACTCCTCCGGAGAAAACAAAAGCTTTTATCTGCACTTGCCTGCCATGTTTCTATTGCAGAACTGAATGTGATCACTGAAGATGAGGAGAGAACTGGGATCTGCTTTTATTCATCTCTGATTAAGTCAAAATCACAAAGACATTGCAAAAACCTAATTTTCAACAGAATATTTTCCCACAGCTTCCTAGAAGAGCTGTATCTGCATTGCCTAAGGTGCACGTCAAAAGGCAGCATGGGCATTTGCTTCTTGCACAAGCACAGCCAAAGGATACCAAGAGAGTCTCCCACCTTGGCCAAGAGGCTAGAGAGCACGGTGCTACGTCAACTGCAACAATTTTCCCAGTATCCCATTAAGACATTTGGGATCTTGCTCCCCCTGAAGTATGTGCCTTCTCTGAGTACGTGTCCCTGCTGATCGATGCCAGAGAAGCAACTTTTTTCTGCAGAGATTAACAACAGTGAGAGGTGGTCTCAGGGACTGCAAGGTGCAGCTGAGTGAATCACGCACCACATCCCCTTGCTTGCTTGCTGGGGTATGAAGACGGCAGCCTGAGAAGCAGAGCGAGGAAAGAGGTTCTCAGAAGTGAATCATGGCAGCAGTTTAGGTATAAATTAGGTATATTTTGTTAGCTTTTCTACCTCTGTGACTGTAAATATCTTCCTCAATGCTGTAAGCATAATTGAGGTCTCTTTAGTTTAAGTGAGGGAAAAAAGCTGATCCTGATATTCTGTCTTGAGCTTGTTTGACCATATGTACATGAAGTGCACTGAGATCAAGGAGGTCAAAGAGATCTCTTGGGAAACTAGCCGTTGGCCTCCTGCCTCATAGCACACCCAAGGTGCACACAGGGAGCCTTCTAATCTACACCCTGTGGAGGCTTATTGCTTATATCCAGTATAAGGTTCCCTTGCACCTTCAAATCAGAAATGCAGTAGTTCATATATGGTGGGAGAGATGTTATTCTGGGAGAGATCAGCACAGTCAGTGCTGCTGCTAGACTTTTTGGTATTCTGGCAAACATCCACTGAAACAAAGGAAAGAGGCCCCCCCAATCAGTTTGGCTTGGTTTCAGGGCCTTGACCCTGTAACAGCCAGTACAGACGTGCTCAGAAAAATAACTTGCAAAAAACAATAGGTTAATACAGAGAAGGATAATTTAAAGATAAGGTTTATAAGGGTATAAAGAAATAGTTGGAGCATGTCTTCGCTGTTCAGGAAAAAAGACTGCTCACATGCTTTATGATGAAAGAGTTCTGAAGAGGAAGTAAAACTATTATCTATTTCTTAGGCAAATAAAAAAGCAGAAAAGCAAAAAAAAAGCAAGTTGCTAGAGTTATCACATTGCTAGTATCTGCAGCTAGAACATCTAGTCTTGTCACTGGCATAAAGATACATCACAGCTGTATAGAGTCCCACAGTCAAAGAAATATGGTTTAATATCAAGTGCATCATATAAAGTTATACATACAATCCAAGTTACCTAACATCTCTAAGGAATCAGATATTGGATAGGCATAAACCCTAGAAAGTTCCATCAGACAGCAAGTTATATACCATATCCTTCAAGTAGAAATTGAATAGATATTTTTCTGAACAAATCTGATCACGGGTGACATCAGATGATGGTAATCATCCCTTCTGACCATAAGAACCTGTGGAAACAGTGACCTTGCTGACAGTAGTAAGAAATCAGCTCTATAAGTGTGCAATTTGTAGAGTTAAGGGTTAGACAAATAGGACCAAAAAATGTGAAACAGAACCAGGAGCAAAATTATTTGTCATGATGCCTATGACTTCCAGCAGATTTTTGTGAGCATCTAGGGAAATTTTGTGAAGGATCGAAAATATCTTCATTGTTAAGTTCACTCCATGTTCTCCTGCAGCAGGTGAGTTGTATACAAGAATCAGCAGGGTGCTTCAGATAGAGCATCAGTGGGAGGAGAGGGTGGGAACTGACATTGGAGATAGGAGATATCCTTTAACATCAGCATTAAGTGTCTGCAGGGCATCTGCCTTCTCTGCTTCTTTGGTTCACAGCTTGAACATCTCTGTACACCGAAACTGTCTCCCCACGGCAAGCAGGGACTCACACCAGCCAGATGGCTTGAGCACTGTGTGGCAGCATTGTGGCAGTGTAGCACGGTACTCGGGACCCCACCACAGGCCTGCCTCACTGTCAGCTGTCACGTTCTGCATGCTGTCCTTCCTAAACATCATTCTGGGATGGCAGTGTCAGGGATATACTGACTTGGGTGGATGTGGGCACAGCACAGAACTTCTAAAGACACCTGGGGCCGTCTAAATTAAAATCTAGTTGTTTAGACCATGCCATTAAAGCAATGGAAGAGTTCATATGACCGGAAATCACACTATGAAAACAGTTTTCCCAAACCTCACAAATATTAACTTCACCAGTGGCTAGACACCAGACTCAAGAAAGAGAATGCAAAGCTCAAAAACTCTTCTATTGCTTTAATGGCACAGTGCTGAGGTGTGCATAGTCTCCACCATGCACCACTCTGGCTTCGTGGTGCTGCAATGAGAAGCATACTTTGTCACCTAGCTATGCATTTGTTCCCATTACTTAAATTCATCTTCCAACACAGACAAGACAGTTTTTTCAAGCTAAATTAAGTCATTACAATATCCTAGACCCTTACTTTAGACCATGAACGCAAACCTTCCTTCCTCATAGAGGCTTCATGTAATGGAGCCTCTGCTGCAGGTGGAAGGATATCTTCCTGGAGTCTACATGTCCCCCTTCAAAGTGTGAAATTGCAAATGCCTCCTTTGAAAGATTCTTGCTTTGGCTTGAAATATCTTCTCCCCTGCTATTTTGATCAGGTCGAAAAGATGAAAAAAACATTGGAAAGTGATGGGTCTAATCAGTCACTTAAGTAGAAGTGTGTAGTGATACTGCTCAGTAGTGCTACTTAGTAATGATACTGCTATTATTAGCAGTAGTAGTTGTATTAGCATCAGTAGCAGTAACATCACATCTATTATCCCATAGTACTGACAGTAGTGAAGAAGTTGAGGTGTTATCAGGATAAGTTCAAAGTACTGCTGCATTTTCCTGGGCTTATGAAATTGTGCTTAACTGGGGGCCTTTACTTCCAACTTCCTTGACCCTGTTCTTACTTCTACCCTTTTTTATCAGTAATAGACTCATTTTTTAATTTGTGTACAAGATTACACACTGTCAGAGGTTAGCAAGGTAGGCAATTTGGAGACTTCATTTTTGAATGTTATATGTCAGTTGACCCAGTAATACTATCGTTTGATAACTGCATATGACATCAGCTTTTAATACTCTGTCTGGGCTGACAGATAAAATTCAAGGCACAAATCAGTAACTGTCCAAGGACCTGATCACCATGAAGATGGCCTGCCTTTTCACACCATGCCCAAGCTAATACTGCCTAAGGAAATCTGCATGAGTAATTAGGAAGGATTCATCATGGTGGGTCACTGGCTCTTTAAATAGTCCCCTTTATAATTTGCTACAGTGGGAACTTGACAACCTTGTAAAGGGCATGCAAGAAGCTCTTCTTTATCAGCCTAAAATGTCTGACAAATGCTGTGATGTTATACGTCAGAAGTAATATTTTCTTCGATTATATGGGTGGGTCTGGGGAACTGCAAGGCAATCCTCTGCTCTGTACTATAAGAAGATGTCACAGACCAGGGATCAAAGAGTACCAAAATGCTGCTCACTATCACAACACGGTTTAATAATAATAATGAATTGTTACACAGGCTTATTAATAAGTACTAGTCAGAACTTAAATCTGATGAGATCTTCATACACACCCCACCTGTAACCCTGGCAGCCCTCTGCTGAGACATGAGGGTGAGTGTCACGTGCTCAGTGAAGCTGACCCAAACAGTGAAATGGTTTATGAGCAATGACAATATATGATGAGAGTACAAAACTTGATAATAGGTTTGCTTATTGATTGAAAATAAAGTTCATGAACTGTGAAGCTGAAAACTGCACCAGAGGGAATTGGTCCAAGAAGACATTAGGAAGAGAGAAAGAAAGAGCGTGCGCGCGTGTGTGTATTACACGTATACTAAGTTAAAGGTTGCCTAAAGGCTTCTGATTCCACAAGCAGAGCCTCTGAGGATAGGATCTGAAAGCCTTTAATGCTACCAAGGCTTTGTCAGTAAGATATTTGCATATTTTGCCTACAAACCCAAAACGCTGTATTAATTCATTTTTATTTACCTTTCTGCTGCTTCCAAAAGAAACCTCGCAGGAAGCCATTAATGACACAGCTTCATAAGAGATAATTTTCAGAGAGGCTTTGCAGGTAGTGACTGAAGGGGGAAAAAATGTGTGTCAAATTTAGGTTATTAACAACATAATCCTTAAACAGACGGTATCTCAAAGACTAATTCATCTTCAAATTTGACTGTAAAAGCTGCATGATCCTTCACTCTGTGTGCATGCAAATTTATATTGCACGTCTTTTTTTCTTCATGTTTACTAGAAAGGGAAGCAGGAGAGTTTTGAGGCACTGGGCTGGAGGCTGGAAAACACAATTTAATCTTCATGCGCCTTCCATTCAAATTTGGGTCTCTTTCTCCACAGTCCACCAGCAAAACCGCTGGGCAAGCAGCTTTCTCTGACAGCCCATGTGGAAAGCCATGGGGTAGCGACACGGCCCGTTTCCAGCAGTGGCTGCCTGGGCAGGACTATTTGGGCAGGGTGGGCTGGTGGGAAGCTCTCTGCAGGACACCCTGCGGTCCCCAGCAACTGACAGCCCCAAAACTTTGCTTGCTTGGGGCACGTTTGCCATCTCTGGCATCATGCATGGGGAATCTGGATTGTCACAACTCACCACAAGCCAAATCATGCTGGTGTCTAAAACGTCCCCTGGGTTCCGACACACAAAATCAGACCTGTCGTCCCTGATTTGTCCGCAACTCACAGCAGTAGGCATTTGGGACGAGACTGCTGTATTTTGTTATAAGATAATACTTTTTGTTTAGTTTAGTGCCAGGTTCTCAGTGGACAAACTGAATGAGAAGCAATTGCTTGGAAATCTGTGACCTCCTGTGAGAAAGTGGGAGTCCCATTTAATACGATTTTAACAGCTTGATTTGTTAATCACAATATGGCAAAAGCGGTCTCAACCTTTTCCCCACTTAAGCGTAAAGTACCAAAACCTTTGTGTCTTCCCACACTGAGAGAAGTAAAATCTCTTTTTCTCGTGTGAATTTATAATACTCAGTACAAGCTTCTTTTAAACTTTCCTGTTGCTGGAGGTACATTTTTCTTCCCTCTACCCAGATCCTTTTAAGATATGTAATTTATTAGAGGTTTCCTCTTCCTTCCTGTACTTTTCTGCTCTGGATCCTCTATTTATAGTCTTTGTAATGTCAAAATTATCTCTGAGAAAAAACAGTCATATACATAGGCAACATAAATGGGCCTTGTTCCACTGCCTAGTCTGGAACCTTTGCAATGCATTTGTC
Source organism: Pterocles gutturalis (assembly GCF_000699245.1). NCBI lineage: Eukaryota > Metazoa > Chordata > Aves > Pterocliformes > Pteroclidae > Pterocles > Pterocles gutturalis. The sequence goes on from NW_010135069.1 coordinate 49,260, forward strand.
CTTTAAACAGAGGAACCATTTCTCCTAATTAATCTACATACTTATTTGTCTACATTTAACCTATGTTTAATCATTTTATCTACATCTAATTTATCTCCATACCGTAGCCCTTGCCTCCCCACATGCTGCACAGACATGGTCTCCCACTGCACCCTTTGTTGGGCTGGCAGGTACAACGTGTCCCTGCGTGCCGTGTCCTGGTTATAACCCATCAAGGGCTCTCAGAGGTTATATATGTGACCCGTGCAAGGCACTGGGCACCTGGGCCCCACTGCCCTGGAGGCTGGGTGGAGAGTGGGGAGAAGCAATGTGTTCATTACATGACCACCATCCTTCTACCACCTCCTCAGCCAGAGTGCCGGGTTAAAGCCAGTGAGATTTTGTGCAGCTGTCAGTCTCCTTTGGGGGGACAAGGTGCCCCGGCACCTCCATTCCCTGCCCCCACAGAGTGGGTCTGCACCCAGACTTTCCTTTCTGTTCAGAAAAAGACTTGACCTGTATTGTCCTGGAGGAAGGCAAAACACCTCTATTCCTTGCAGAGTGGTTGCTCCCAGGAGCAATCCCACTGGATCAATAGCACTCCTCCAGCGAGTCCCTGCGCTGCAGCATGTTTTAAATCCTGAGCTTGCTTCAGGGGATACACCTGGAGTCCATTGCAAGGACCTTTCTTCCTGTCACACGTGAGCAGCTGAAATGTGCTTAAACAAGAGCCCCGGCCTTCCCGGGCGCCCACCAGCCCCACGCGGTGCGGAGGCGGGAGAGCGGGGCTGGGCGCTGGGGCAGCAAACGGGAGGGCGAAAAAACAGCAACGGCAGCAATAATAAATTGCAAGCAGAAAGGCCTCAGATTCTACTGGAGGGTTACATGCATTTTAGGAAGGTTTTCATGGCTCTGTACTGAAAGGCTACAGTGCACTGCAGTTATGTTTGTTCTTTGCGGGTGCTGTTTTGTTTTCCTGGGGTTTTTCCACACAAACCAAGGAAACGTTGCATCTGGAAGACTGCAGGGTTGGCTCATGCCTTAGCTATTGCTGGAGAAGCAGCCCTGTAACAGTATTAACCAGACCACTACCACAGCCAATTAGCAACAAACACCAAAGATTTTTCTTAGATCACAACATAGAGAGAGAGTGGAGAAAGTAAGAAAAAGAGATCTCTGGGTAGGGGACTTCAAACTGGGACATTTCCTAAGGCAATTAACAGGGAGGAAGAAAAAAAAAACAGAAAGCTCAGGAACATATGAATGTTGGCCACTTCTTCCTGCAAATACAAGTGCTTGAGAGATCTTTGAAAAATAGCAGTGACTGTGTCCTTTCCCACTGTGTGCTGTTCTGGGGACATAGCAGGGGAAAGTGCCACAGTGGTGAAATCGGGTGTGGGGGTTCTCCAATGCTCACATGTTCACCAAGCATGCATGAGTAGCGTGTGGAAAAGTCTCTTTGTGCTGATGTTCATGCCCTGTAATTCTGCTATGACAATTATTTTATAAACCTTTAATGTATTTTTAACTAAAGTTCAGGGCTGACAGTAGATTAGCCATATAGCTCAATCATTTCAATGCTTAAGCCTTTTCTAACAGACCAAACAAGAGGGGAGTTGAGGTGTTTCAGCTTTAATATCCCATGATAATTTTTGCCCCTTCTTTCAAAAATGTCTGCAAAAAACCAAATATATAAAACAAAATGTTCAGGGCCAGAAACTGTTTCTCTTTGCTGCTCCTCAGAGGTCATTACCAAGGTTTAATCCCTGCCTGCAGGTCTGCAAAACAAGCAAAGCACAGGCAGTGACACAACAGGGCTTGGGGCTGTGTCTGGCTGTCCTAGGCGGGTGCTCACATTGCGAGCTCACACAGCCTTGCCATGGGAGCAGCTGGCACCACCAGAAGTGATTCAAGCCCGGCAAGACATGGGTCATGCACTGGAGGTGTCTATCTCCACACACCTGGAGAGGTTACCTGGGAAGAGTATTTACCTAATTCAGTCACTGTGTAAATCAGCAGTGGCAAGCCCCATCATCAGCACCCTCATCCCCAATGGATTGCATGCATCTGCTTCCAGCATCCAGCAAGACCAAGTCTGCAAAGATTACGATCCTGGCACGTGGCATGCAGCATGCCACATCTGTTACCTAACACCTCAGAAATGACCAGGACCCATATCTGCTGTTACTGGGCTGCTTGTTCCTCATGGCCATTTTAATTTGGGTCAATTACCTCCAAATTTGTTCTCACTCCTCCATAGTCCTATAATGTCTGGTCTACCATTTTGCTCACCAAAATGGACACCCTCTGCTCAACCAAACATACTTGGGTTTTGGGTTTGTTTGTTTCTTTTTTGTCAAAGAGATATAGCACAGTATTCACTAGAGATTTAACATGTTCAGTGCAGGCACTGTTAAGCCCATAAACAAAAGGAGAAAAAGCTAGAAATCTTCCTGGCCCTTGTAAAGTTAAAAAAAAAAAAATAAAATAAAAAATAAAAAAAAAAGGTTCTAAATAGTTGTCAAATACCTTGCTTAAAACTGTTCTTTGCTGATGAACAGAGTTTCAGAGTTTTAGTTGAAATCAGAGAAAGTTGTCTGGTGACTCCTTTGTTTTTAATTTTAATATGGTTTTATGACATTTATGTTTCTACATCTTCAGGAAAAGAAAGAATTTAATGCAGAGGGAAAAAAGTAAATATATATATATTCTGCTTACAAATGTGGGGGCAACAGATATACAACCGATATAACCATGTACAAACAACTGTGTCATAAAGATTTGGCCTCTTCCACCTGAAAAACCTCACCGGAAAATAAAGAAAACCTAATTTTGCTATAATAATTTCCAAAGTAATTATTTCATCTACTAGTGAATTTATTACATCAAATTGTCTGCTTGATTTATCCGTGCTAATCATTTTTTAAAGGGGTAGTATTAAAAATAAGAAATGGAAGAATAATATGCAAATGTGATGTCTAAAGAGCAGTCATTCATATTGGAAATTAATTAGCTATTCATAAATGGTCAAGTTACACTTACTATGTATAATAGAATAAAACATAAGCCATTTCAGCCAAGTTCCCCTGCTCCTGATAAGACATATTTTAAATAGCTATGATACCTTAATTATCATCTTTTCCCTCTGAGCAACAATGCCAGGTGTTACTCAGGTTAACATTCCCCTTTACATTTATTTTCTTTCTCTTTATAATGTGAAAAAATAAAATTGAATATATTCACACTCACATTTGTCAAAGCTTTGGAAGTTATGCAGCAAGATTTTTGGAGACCTTTTCTCCCATCAGGTTTCACTAACACATACATTTGCCAATTCCCTTCTAGTGGTTTCTTTCAGGAGATCAGCTGCATTAATTTAACTCCTCTACTGTGATTTGTAGTTAACAGAGACTAAACCTGGGATAAAAGGAGCTTGGTGACTGCTTCTGCCTTTTGCCATCATTTGCTTGGTTTGAAGACAATGGTGGCAATACTGATGTTAAAAAAGAAATAAAAAAAAAAAAAAAAAAAAAAAAAAAAAGATGAGTACTTCAGGCTTTCACTCTAAGAAACAAAAGGCAATTATCCAAAGACAGAGAGAAAGGAAGAGGTCCTTTAAACAAAGCTAAGAAGCAGTGGCTGCTGAGAAAAGATGTCAGCTTTGAAAAGGCATCTTTTTGACCTAAATCTTTCCTGTCAAGTTCTTATTCCAGATGTTCAATCTGTCAATGTGGCCAACCCAGCACTGCGCTGGCACCGCTGTGTGAGGGCCCACCACCACTCTCTCCGGGCTCCTGCACCACCCGCCTTTCTGATCACCAGAGGAAAAGGACTGCTCAGACGGTGGTTTTGCTGGCACCAGCAGCCACGCTGCATGGGAGACAGAGGGGATGAGACCTGCTGGCCCTCCACATCCCCAGCAGGTGCTGGGGTTTAAACATGCGTGTCCAGAGCTGGGAGGTCTGTGTGTGTGCAGGTGTCTGTGCACAAGTCTCTCTATCCCTTACTTTCCCTGCTGCTGCCTCACGCCCCAAGTGGCTCTGGAGAGCCCTGCGCCGGTGGGAGCGGCACTGCTCAAGAGTGATGTTGTGTGCCTCACAATATAAATAATAAAGAAGAGCCTCAGTGTTGTCTCCACAATTTTTTTTTAATGTAGACTTTCTAAACAGGGAAGCATCCTGCACAATAAAGAAAAACATGTGGCTAAAGTACAGTGTACATAGTAGTACTTTGGCTGGAAAACAACACCTTGGCAAACATGTAAGTGCCATTAAAAAAACTGTATACATTTGCAGATGATTTCAAAAGTGCCAAAGTCACACAGGAGGGGCTGTGCTGTAAGTGACAGGGACGGGCTGGGGCATTGCTCAGCCAGTGGCCAGGGCCTGGGGAACACATTCCCCTGCAGGACGACTCTCTCTGATCACATGGGAGGGTGCAGAGGCAGGGGACTGTGTTGGAGACACTCTGAACAGTCCCATACACCCTGAAGACCCTTCATATTTGCCCCGTTCACTGCCTGCAGCTCCAGAAGAAGCTGAAAGCGGAACGTAATACACTCCGTGACTGCATGGAGATGGGTGCTAGTATGATCGTTTAAAACCATGGGAAGCAAAATGCAAAAAAGAAAAAGATAGCTAAACAAAGCAAAAAATAATCTTTTTATAAATACATCAAGGCATCTCAGATTCATCACTGTGATCTATAAATTATGAGCCATTGCCTAACACAGCTTGTACCACTTGGTGGCAACACTTCCATGTTTGATTTATTGAACCTTTCTCGTAATCTTTCTTCAGATACTTGAAAGGACAAGTGTAGGCCCTGATTTGTGCAATTAATTACTGCAGAGAATAGAAATAAAAGGTTTGAATGGGTTTGCTAGTATTTTCTATCCAGAAGTCATACTAAATAGTTTGCAAGAGCATGTTGCTTTAGTTCCTGAGACATTTCTAATTGGAAACTTTCACATGGCACAGAGACATCACTGAGCAGCTGTGTACAGCAAGCTCATCTTCAATACTGGCAGAAAACAATTTATTCCAATGCACAACAAGAACCATGAAAGAAAGTGTTGGCCAGCTGCTTGCAGAACATCAGGTGCTCTGGAAAGACAGGGTAGATGGCTACAACTGCTCAAGGTTCTCCATTGCAAGTGTAGTTCAAGACTGCAAGTGCGGATCTGAATGGTGTTCAAACTGACAGTACTGAAAGCTGCAATCTTGCGTGGTGCCCAAACAACAGCCATGCCATGTCTCTTTCTTGCAACTGGAGTTTGATCTGCAAGACTCATTCTTCAAGCAAAGATCACTCAGTGTCCCTGTCTGCTCACTTCTGGGCCCCCCACTAAACCTGACAAGTAGTGTTATTAATGTCAATAATGCCCAGAATTGCAGGGTGTGCAAGAGAAAATTCATTTCCTACAAGAGAAAGAGGAAGACCCAGCAAACTCAACAACATTGGGTCTGCATGTGCTTTTTGTGGCAGCTGGTTCTGCCACGTGTCACAACAGTAACATCCACCCCATGGGTATCAAGGGGCAGGCAGGATGGCTCTGGGAACAGCCCAGGCATGATACTGAAAATGATCCTCCTGGGTCTCTGTTTACTGCCACGAGCAGATTCTGGGGAGCGAAGCAGTTCCCAGACAGTGCAGGTGAGGTCGATGCATTGCAAGAGCCTACAGGAATGCTGTCCAGCCCACACACCATAGGCTCAGGCAGTACAGGGACAACACAAAAGGCATCTGCTTTTACCTGTTCCTCACCTCTCAGGAGACAGATGGCAAATTTTGTTGCCCAAAGTCTTTGACACCAGCAGCTGACACAGTAAATGAAGGCATCATTTGAGTCTTACAGCCACAGGGAAGAAGTCTGATAGACACTCCCTTGCCCTTTGGGCTTGCTGCACAGGGTGATGCTGTCAGGGTGCTGGCATGGGCACTCTATCCAGAGGCAATGGCAGTGGGGTCCATCCCCTCCAAAGTGCTGAGCCTGCTTGGAGAGCATGTGCCATCTGCAGAGGCTGGGGAAGTCTTCCACTCCTCCCAAATGGCCTCGTCTACATCTTCTGGCCATGATCTGCTGACAAGAGGAATGAAAGGAAGCTGAGACTCCAGCAATGTTCATGTGCTCCCTGGGCACAGTCACAGAGCCTAAGCAAAGGAAATACACTAACAATAAGGGGGGAAATGTTTGTCTTATGATATTAACATATTTATAGCAGCAAGAATACTATAGGTCCCAACCTTATATAAAATTTTGATTGTCTGCCAGTTTTAAAAGTGAAAGAAAATTTTGCAAGTACTATTCATGGTCTTTAACATTAATAATAAACACATCTAGGCTGAAGTACTGGTATTCCAAGTGTTTGAATTTACGATCACATTATTTAACTCAAGTTCTTTCAGATGTGTTGAAAGAATTAATGACTCAACTGAGAATTTACTTACAATATACTTGGAAATCAACACAGCTTTTCCAAGTGGAGAAAATGTTCAATGGAGGTAGCAAATGCTGACTTTCAGGTGGATGCACACATGTTCTCTTTAATTAGGACATAAAGTGGGGGAGGGCATGGAGGTTCCTGCCTTCCAAACCCTACATGCTCAAAAGGATAACTTCTGATACCCCACTGTATATTTCTTCATCATCCCCCTTTTTTCCACACCCCTCCCCCCCCCCCACCATTTGTAATGAATGAACGAAGATGACCTATGATTCAACATTTCATAGAAAACAGAGAGCCCAACCAGCTGCACAGGCACTCTGGATAGAAGGGAAAGCAGGATGTGCTCTCTGCTCTAAACCTGTTCTTGACTCTACCTTGAGGTTAGATCCAAAAGGGACATCAGGCTCAGAATTGCAGTTCCTGAATTTGAGACATGAAGAAGAGAAGGAAAATCCACAGCCTCAGGTACTAGATCAAAAGGTTTGGGCATCAAATTATAGGATAAGCGTAACCTGCATAAACTATCCAACAGGGATCAGGTATAAAGGGAGCTACCAGCACCTCATTGCTGTGGAAAACACAAGATCAACTCTTTGCTGCCTGGGAAGACAAGAGCTGCCACACAGCACAGGGCAGTGCCAGGCTGTGGGGTCCTCCTGGGGTATGTGCTTGAGATGTCTGACGTGCTGTGCGGTGCGTGCAGCACGGGTACCTGCAAGTGTATTGGGGCAGAAAGAAGAAGGCAAGGGAGGACAACCGCTCACAGCGGTGTCAGGCTGAATTTCACTCCTTGGGAAGAGCAGCCCTGGCCTAGACCCACACCAGTGAGTGTTTAGTGGTCCCCATAACCGTCCACTGGAATAAGACAACCCCAAACGTCTTCCCTTTCATGGAGTACCTCGACCACCTAGGCTCCAAAATCACGTTTAATTACCATGACACAAGACATGTCATCAAGTCTGGTCAGTCCCTACTCGCTGCTCCAAGAAAAAAAAAAAATCACTTCTACCTACATCACTCCTGGCAGACGTTTCTCCAACCACATCTCTGCTAACGGCATTTCTTCAGGTATGCCAATGGCTCAGTGTCCCAGACATAAGAAAGGTCTTCCTAATAGCTAACCTGCAACTTCCTTGCAGCTATTTTATCGCATTATTTGTGTGTTATCCATCACAGGTATAGAGATCAAACTACTTACTTATTCTTAGCAGTAACCTTTCCTGCATTTTTAATACTCTGTGTTTTTACTTCCTCCTTCACTCCTCTCCCCACTCTTCTTATCCCTGGAAGAAACAATCCAACATCTTTTAGCTTGTCTTCATAGGTCATGTTTTCTAAGTCTCTGTTAATATTAATTTTTTCCAGTGGACTGATAGGAGAACACTTTTTCCCACATCTTTCTTGAAGACATACAAGCCACAATATTCCAGTTCAGATAAGTGTCCTCTTGGATCCATTAAAATATATTTACTTCCTCAGTAACAGAACAGCTTCAGTGGGTTAACCAGAAAGGTTACACTCCCTGACAACAGGGACACACTGTGTAGCCTAATACACAGGTTCTTCTCCCGATGGTTGAATGAAGCCAGTCTGAATCTCCTTGGGTAAGCCTGGCATCAGACCTTCAGCATCCCGCCTCTGTGCACTGGCAGCTGTGGACTAGAGAGGCACGACCAACTAGAATGAGATCTGCTGGTGCTCTGGGACCTTTGCTAGAATAAACGTAGATCACTGTGGTGGCAGGCAGGAGGCTGGGAATCTCACAATGTAGGTCTCTGGCAAGCGGCGTAGGACTTGGGCACCCAGGGCCATGCGTATGCTGATTAGTTATTCCAGTTGAATAAGCTGAGCTGCTCAGCTGTTGGTGGCTCAGACTCCTCCATCTGCCTGGCCCTGGGAGGGATTCACACCCCAAGTGCTGTATCCATATGATTGCACCACAGATCACAGCACCAGCTTGGCTCTAGCCCTGTCACATCCATGCATTGGGATCACAGCGCAGGGAGCTAAAAGTAAAGTAATTAGCCCTTCCCAAATCAAGGAAAGATACTGCAGGTGAGGACCAACAGAGCTAAGTAGAAGGGAAATAAAACATTTGAAGAAAGAGAAATCAAAACATCTTTCTGTATTGACACTTGTTTTTAAAGTAAAGTCATAATTACCTTGTTGCAAGGCTTGTTTACAGAAAAATAACCATCTTGTTGGGAACTAATTAAAGAATTAGCCGGTGTTTAGCGTCTATAGATAAAGGAGCATAAGCTTTGAAACAGAAGCTTTTGCAGTGAGCTTTTGAAAAACTCTCTGAAGACAGCCAAGCTTAAGTTGGTTAAGCCTCTTCCTTCACCTATTAAATGTTTGTTCAGACGTCTTTTTTTTTTTTTTCCTTTTTTTTCTTCTTACAAGAGGAGCCCGTGGTACTTCTTAACAACTTGACTGTATCTCCTTTGCTTCATTGTATGTGACAGAAAAAGCAGATCCACAAGGAGATCGCAAAATCCCCCTACTGATTGCCCCCAACCTAATACTGTGAGAACCCTTATTTTCTATGTGTTTTAGGCATCGGATCTGCATTTTTGCCACTGCCTCCGCTGCCTATGTCTTGTCAGGACTCAGCAGATGACAGCTGCCTGAGCCCCTGCGATCATTTGGGCTCTACTGCCTAAGTGGTCCTGCCTTTGAGGGAGACAGACCACCCATCTGCAACCAGCAGGCACCCTCAGCGCAGCCCCGTCTACGCACTCGAGGGTCCCACCACATGCAGTGGCAGCTGCTGCACTGGGTTTGAAACAGCAATGACATTGCCATGTCTTCCCCTTCACATGCTGCATATAACAATTTTGTATAATAACTTTCTGCCCTCTGTATGGACTAGCCACCAAGACAGAGTGCTTAAAGGCAACACGGGTGCTCTAATTCTCTCCTTGCTTTAAGGATACAGACAGAAAAATGCCATTACATCTTCTTTTCTTATTTTTCTGGAATTGTATTCGATTCAAGTTCAATATGAAATCCAACCCTTGATTAATTTCTCTTTTACTTCACATGAATGCAACGTATATTGAAACATAAAGATATTTCCAACATAAAATGTGAATTATTTTCTCTGTCTTTGGAGGGGAAAAAAAGCAACATCTTCTTCGTTGGAATATCAGCAGTCACCAAGGAGGAAGGCAGGGATTTTCCCTTTGGTGACCAGGAGACTTTACAGTACTGCTACAGGCAAATACCAAGCCCTCTTGTGTCCTTTGCATGTGGTTTGAAAGAGCATAGCTGGCAGGTTGATCAAACCTGAGGTTTTGGACAAATGTGAAGTGTCGGTATCTTTTCTGTTTTTCTTTTTCTTTTTTTTTTCCTTTTCTTTGTCTTTTCTTCTTCCTTTCAGAATAAATATGGAAGTGTTATGAAGTTTTCCCGAATTTCAAAAGTTTTTATGTTTCTTATCTCGTCCATTAGATCTGGCTACCACCTTGGCCAGAGGCTCAGAAGGGCTCAGAGCAGCTGGGACACGTGCTTGTGGCCATGCAGGACACTGCCTGAGGCTGCTGAAGCTCATCCTGGGCCATTCGCCTCCTCAGGATGGTGGACTGGGGCTCATCTCCAACAGTTTAGCAGCTGGTGGTGAGGGGTGGGTGGCAGCAGGTAGGTGGGCAAAAGCCTTGAGTCCCGGGTAAGAGCATTAAACTCTTTGGGAATACAACTTTGGAGATGTTATTTTTTGGAGCTATATCAGGCCCATCACAGGCAGTCTCTGTAAAACAGCCCGGGGCTGAGCTTTGCCCCATGGAGGCGTTTGATGAGAGATGAGGTGCAGCTGAGTTAAACAAACCCAGAGACAGCAACAGCGCCATAGCACCGATTTTATTTCCCAGTTTGCATGCTCCTGACTGACATGCACTAGTGCCATGGTGCCAAACAGCTGGCTGAGGACTGGGCAGGAGAGCTGCTGTGGTTTACTGCAGTGCTGCAGACCAGCCTAAACCTGTGCCCTCATGGGAATGGTGCTAGTAAGTTTTAGTTAAATCATGAGCAGATGCTATTCTTCTGTGTTTTTCTAACTGCCTCTCCTTCAGTTTACTTAAAAAAAAAAAAAAAAAAGACAACTTCAAAGATGCATCTTTCAGGAACAATAAATATTTTAACTATAGATCCGTTCCTATGTCAGTCCTGGCAAAGGGAATGAGTCCCTCCTGTACATTGGAAAACACAACATATCTCTTCTCCAGTAACAGTAGCAAAGGAAAGAGCCTGGGAGGTTAGCTGAGCCATACAAAGGCTTGATGGGAAAATTACTACTGTCTAAATTATTCCACTTTCAAAAGATGTGCTATGTGGTTTCATTTTGCAGTCCTTTTAGGCAAAAGAACTGGTTTATATTATCAACATTAGTCGGTAGCAGAGGAGCGACTTTCAGTTTTCTCAAATTAATTCCCCCTGGAAATCAGGCTTCCCTCCAGCTGTGCAGGGAAACACACATGCTCACAGGCACACTCACACACTTACACACACACACACTCTCAGAGTAACGCCACCTTTCATAAACTCCAATAGCTTCATGTCCTCTGCTAGGGAAGAGGTGACCCTGCCTGAGGAGCAGGGGCTGCCAGCCTCTGTGCAGGCTCCTGCCGTCCGTGTCTGCTCGACGCTGGGCTCTTTCCTCAGGGATATCCGGGGCTCAGCTTCAAAAGCAGCTTCTCTCCACTGTGAACTCGAAGTTTGTCACTAAGGCTGTCCCAGCCACGGTAGCAGACACAGCAGTGGTGGCGGAGCTGTGGGGACAGCCTTCCTCTGCAGAAAGGAAGCAAAAATAAAATTGGGACAAAACCAGCCATCAGTCATAAGGTGGGACATGTGTTAGATAGGGTGGCAAGGGACTGGGTGGCCATGTGGTTCACTGTGAGGGTGGCAAGTCTGTCTGAACCAGTGGACACCTCCAGGAGTCTTTGTCTCACCCAGTCTTCTGTAAAGCTCACCAGCACTGGCGATGCTATCGTCACCCCAGGTAGCCATTCTCCTGGGAGGCAGGAGATGTGTCAATGACTGCCCTGTGCCAAGGGGTAATGCCCACAGGTCACACCCCCTGTTCCCAGAGCAGTTCCCTCCCTAACACCCACATCTAAGCAACAAGCCACATTGGCCACAGCCTAAGTGTGCAAACCCCTCAGCCAGGCCACCACTACTGCTGAAGATGGGGCAAAATGCCCTCCTTTTGCACAATTCCAGCTCAATCTGCAGCTCTTGAACAGGTGCTGCTCCAAAACTGTGTTTCATTACTTCCCAGGACAGGGTTTTTACTGCTGTGCTGCTGGCTCGTCCCTCACACAGCTCCCATACCTACCTGTGTAATGCTCTGCTCTGAAAGAGAAGCCTGGACTGAGGATGGTGCCACTCCCTCTGCCCAGCATCCTGATGGGAGCTGTGAATTCCATCCCCTCTGCCAGAAGCAAAGGCAAAGCCTGCAGAGGGTAGTCCTGGCTCCATGTTGTAACCCCTGATGCATAAATGCTTGGCCTCCTGCTCTCAGCTTTCCCCATCAGACGGCCCAGCTGACCTCTGGGCTCTCCCACATGCAGGATGTCCCTGGTCACAGCCCACGATGGCAGAGGACAGCTCAGTGCTGGTAGCCGCTGTTGCCAGGCTGCCGAGCAAACAGGTCCATCACACTCTGGAGCCCACACCACTGTCCTGGGGACAATTCTTGTGCTAGCCCAGCTCTGCTCTCACCTATTACTGTCATATGCCCTGTTAATAGATAAGCATATCAAAGCCAGCTGGCCATAGCACCACCACCAGCTCTGTAGAGCAAAGGGGGATTCATATAGCTTTTACCACCTCTTCTGAGTACTGCCATCCCTCCTGCTGCTTCTTCGCTAAATTGGATGATGATTTCTCAGTTGAGAAACCTCTGTTCTGCATACAGCATTACGGTGTTTGAAAGATCATGCAGCAGCAATACTTCATAGATCGTGGAGCATCATGGACCAGGAAAATACTCTAAGTCCTCAGTCCTGGAAGTCACTAAATATTAACAGCTGTATCAGAGAGGCAAGGCCTGTAAGGGGAGAATAGTATTTTTTACTAATCAGACTGACACAGTTGGGAAAAAAGGGACATTTTTAGGCACAGAAACACACTGGCTCTACTGTTTGGAGAACTCTTTATAAGTGCTCTAGTTTAAACTTCCCTTCTGATTTTGCTGCTCTGAGGTGTTTTAGCACAAGACACTCAACAGGTACAAGCTGAGAAAAATGTTAAAAATCAAGGAACCAAGAGCTGCATGTAATCACCAGTGATCTTCAGCACTCCGCTAGCTTGGACTACAGAGTCTTTCCATGCTTCTCACCAGCCATCCATAGAGAAGACTTTAAAGAGCCAGCCAGGTAAACACTGTTCCAAAACCTTGGGACTAGGCAGCCACACCCCGACTCCCCTCCTGCCAACTCTGTCCCCAGGCTGTTGGCTAAGACCAGGGACCACAAACTGCCTCCTCTCTCAGCTGTAGCAGGAAGATTTGCCCCTGTGGGTGTCCAGCAAAGGAGCAGACCTGCACAATGGTGCTGCTTGGGTTTGCCATCACATGAGAACTGCTGTTTGACTGCAATTGGCCTAGTACGGTTTATTTGGGATCTCCAACATTGTTTAAAATAAGCACACATGCAAATGAAATTAGCCTTTCTTTCCACAAGACAGTGTGTAAAAAAAGAAAACTAACTATGCTTTGTGAAAGGGGATGAGAGTTTTACTAACTCTCTGAAACAGAAGTACTCCACAGAGACAAAATTATGTGGTAAAGGGGAATCAATTTTTACTAACCTCTCTTCCACTGTCATGCTACTTTGTAATTTTCAGTGCAACCTCTGGTATCAGATGCATTCTCAAGAGTCATGGGAATTGTCAGTGCAAGTATATTTAGCCATATCCCTTTGGGGAGGTGGGGGAGGAAAGAGACCCCTAAATAGCTGTAAGATAACAATTACTGCGAGAACATTTGCTTATAGAAAGTTTACTCAGAGTTCAGAGAAAAGACAAGTCCTTGGCAGCTGGATGGCCAATGGCCAGCTTCTTCTTGAGCTGTCCCTACAAACCCTTACTGTGTGAGGAGAATGCTCAGAAGAGAAATGCCTCTGCTTTCCTTAGGTCTTCTCCATGTGCTCTAAACACTCCTCAGTGTAAAAGAAAAACTTAAAGAAGTGGCAAATTATTTAGAATTCTCTCCTCTCTTTAACCAACGAAAGTCAAATCCAAGCTCCTCACAACACAAAGCATCTTTTTTTGCGGGGTGGGGGCAGCATTCCCACTATTCGCAATATTGAAAAAGAATCCAAAAAGTTCACAGCACTTTAACAAACAAGTGAAAATGTCCTGGCTTTCGTTCAACTGCAATGTTAGTGAGAGGGGAGAAGCCTCCTCCACAGCTGCAGGAGAAAACTGTGGGACTTGGGTTGGAAAGGTAGTGGGGGAGGATGTGACCACCGTTAAAAATAAAACTTATCAGATTACAATTAAATCATGAGAATGTTATCTGGTTCAACAGGAGTGTGAAAACAAATAGGCATTTCAAGAAGAAGGTCACTAGCAAGGTAAATAACTTCAAAATTGCAGGAAGCGACCAAGGAAACGCCAAGCTGATGGCAACAAACAGAGCTCTCCCCCACCACAGAGGCCAGCAGTGGCTGAGGATTTTGGTGTCACCTCTGTGCGCTGCCACCACCCTTCACCCAGCCGTGTGGCACTGCACCCACCTGCCACAACTCTGGCCATGGTAAGCCACAAGATCGAAAGATTTTCACAGGACAACATTTGACATGACTCACTGTTTATTGACTCCTGCCACACATTCTTTTTAATAGTAACAGGAATACAAAATGTGATGTATGGTAAAATACTACAAGGGTTTCTATATCAATCTGATGCAAAGTGCCAGCATTGTTGACCAGCATACAACCTGACAAGAGAAGATGTAGTCATAACCCACTCACAGATATCTGCTGGGAGTACATCACTGTCAAAGTCAAACTAGTTATTTGCCTAAAAATAGATACATTTTCACCTAGGTGCAAGTGGTGTTAGAGCCAGCTATTTTGCAACAACAAATATCTATAAGGTATTCCAACATTTAAAAAAAACACAACAGGAAAGGATTAAAATTGTTTAAAAGAGAGAAGGAAAAAAGACTATCTTTTTAGACACTAGTTTGCAGGGACCATTCCTCATAGAGCCAGAATTAAAGAAGATAAGATTTATTAGAGGCTTCTTTGCTCAAAAGGCCTGTGGTTACAGGTTTAAGAGTAAAAAGAGTCTTTTGATTTTCAGTACTGTCTCCTGGCCTTTTTCCTCCCTGCACAACAAAAACCACTTGTGGGAAATTGTGGCTTGATGGCTCTGCATATTTTTCTAATGCATTTGCATTTGGAAAGGCAACCATACTTCCTAAAGAGCCATGAAAAACTTGCATGACATAAATGTGGCATGTAACATCTTCACAGATATGAATGATGAAGGCACATTACTTAAACATTAAAAAAAACCCCAGCAAAACTTTTGGAGGACTAAAAATTAAATGCCTTAGAGAAAACACTCTTTTTCACAACTGTATGACAAATGCTGTTTAGCCACAAATGTCTCAGACAGTTTGCCATGAAGACAAAACACAAGGAAAGAGTCTCCTTGAAGTGCCGTCCCTACTGCAGCCTGCTTCCCCCACAGTTCTTCAGACAATCTAATTCTTGCAGAGCAGTTTGCAAAAATTCCAATGACAGGCAAAAGAAATCTGCATAGAAAACATCAAGTCTGTGGATTTATATATGACCAACAGCCCCACACACTCACCCATCAGTTAAGCTACAGCATCTTCAAGGAAATCATCCACCTGATACGGAAATGGGGTAAAGGTCTGGAATGGAGAACTGAGGAATTGGTTTCAAAATCCTATGCCCTCAACTTCTTTTACTTAATTATATGTGTTAATAAATGAAAAAAATGCTCTCTGCCACAGAATGATTGCTTTCTATCTAGATCAGGAAGATATTGGCTACAAATAGAAATATGTAATTTATGTACAATAAATGCATCTATATTGCTCCACACTCCATCCACTGCACATGTGTTGCTGACCACTGCTGAAGCCAGGTGGTAGTGATAGTGGTAACTGAAGTACCTTTCTTTTTCAGCCTTTATGCAAGGCCTTTCCCCTCCCACCCCACTGTTCTTCCACTGGTCTAGGCTCCAGAAAGACATGGAGTAACATCCATTTCTAGTGCATTGTTTTAAAGTTACAGTTTCTAAAGGCAAAGTAGGACTTGTTCTGCTCTGTTTTAGTTGTCTTTGCCCCCTTTAAAATCATGCAGGAGTTCCAAATCTATGTGCCATTATCACCTTTGCATAGCAATACAACAGGTTGGGTCCTGGCCCCCTTTTTAAATAATAATCCTGTGCCCCCCTTTGTCAACACCTACCATCTTTCAAAGGATTACTTCTTACTTTCAAGGAAGAGCCCTAACTCCTTCTCTTCCCACATGAACATTGCAGAATGAGAATTTCAAGTTATCTTTAAGTTTCCTTCAAGTCTATGCTGTGCTACTTGGAAACAGCTGTGGTGAAATAATGTTTTTCCTAACATTAAAGGGTGTTTATCAGATTATTTGTCTTTTTCTAGTCTTGAGTTATAAGAATATTTGTCACACATGTTCCCTCATATTCCTCTCTTAAGGTGCATAGTGGCCAGGCTGAACAAAGTCCAACAGATAAGACCACAGCTGGATCTCTGGGAGAAGCCAGAGAGAATGAGGGGGTTCTTAGCACTACTGTATTTACATTCAGAATTCAAGGACAGGCTAAAGGATGCACAGCTTTTTTTTTTATTTTTTAAGAGACAGAACTGCTTAAAAACAATACTCCATTACAATTTTTTACATCAGTTAAGTTATTTTCCTGTCCCATGCAGCTGTTTACCCTCCTGCCACTGACATTTAGTAGTTGCCATTGCACACTACCATTTCATTCCCCAGCTCAAGTGTGACAGAGCTGGCTGGCAGACCCTTCACTGGCACAACAGCCCAGCACACTGTGGTGAACTGGTGCAGGGGCCAGCAGTTCAGACAGACCACCTTCACCACCACAGGCAGGTGGCACAAGAAAATATGCGACACTGGAGGGGGCATCTATTTGGAACAGTTAGAGTCTGATACACACACTGACAACATGAGACAAAAATGAATGCAAGTGAGTGTATTAGGTTGAGAACAATTAGTGTGAGTGATAAATACATCCATCACAAGCTCCCAGCTTCATTAAGAGCTATTCTGAACTGCATAGTAAGTGCTGGCTCTAAAAGCTTAGGCAGACTGGAGATAGCTCACCAGTTACTCATTGAGTCTAACAAGTTTAAAAAAATAATGGAGAAAAAAATATGTGCTTTGCTATTTGAATAACTCTGATGTCACAGCTTGAGCACAGCAGAAGTAGTTACCTGGAGTAACAAATCAATTGAAACAGAATGGCTGTTTCATTCAAATTACATACACAAAGTTAAACAAGTGTGTTAACTAAGGATAAGCAGCACAGAAATCAAGTCTAAGTTACCCATCACTTATCATACATTTGTCAGACTGCCAGACATCTCTTTTCCTTTCAGATTCATATCTGTGTCATACAAAACATAGCAGATGGAGAAGTCACAGAAATAACACTTAACTCTATGTATTGGCCTTTAGTGCCAATGCATTGTGTGCCATCAGCCTTCCAAGTTTTACCACAGTTTTGGTAGAAAACAGCTGCTTTACCAAACCATGAAAAAAAGAAAATGTACAACCCACCCTGCTCAGAACAGAAAGGAAATGGTTTTACAAAGTTGTGGACAGACACATAACAACTTCCCTCTCAGTTCTGGGACAGAAAGGGCAGCACAACTGCACAGCTAGAACTTGACTCTTGAAAAGCAAACAAAATCCAGGAAATGGGATGACTGTGTAGACAAAAATCTGTTTGGAAAGCCATGCTATCAAAGAGCTGAGCCAATGTTCTGCTCAGCACAGTGATGAACAGTACATTGAAAGGCCCACATGGGACAGACCATAAGATGACACTCGACAAAAATCCAGTTTAATTTCACATTTCCAATATCCCTCCTTGTCCATTAGCAGTCTGCCACAGATTTTAAACTTCTAAAGCTCCTTCCTATTGAGCTAGATTTTTTCTTTTCCCCATAAAGTGCAAATAAGACTCAGGTTTTTACTATTTCCAATGATCGTTATCTTGGTTACAAGAGTGATCAAAAGCCAGCTGGCTGAGCCACTGCCACCAGGCTTAGCGATACTCTTTTTTTTTTAACCCTGGTTACTTTTTCCAGTAAAAAGCAAATAGAAAACAAGTTTTCCTTCTGCCAAATTCAGGTATGACAGGAGGCTGCCTTAAGTACCATCAATACAAGATGCACATGCTAGACACAACCAGTGTGTTCTTGTGCATAACAAGAATTTCCCCTTGTTCACTGGAAATGGAAGTCATCTTTGGGATCTTGTTTCTTCACAAAGAGTTCAGGAACAGTTGATTAGTCTTTATTAAGAGGTGCTTCTCTCTTCCTTGCATCTACATCAAAAAATCAAAAAAGGAGAGGCAGTTAAGCCAGAGGCTTCTGATAGCATTCACCTGAAAACTCAGAAACAGAATAAAGCGGGTTTGTTTTCAATGGACAGTGCATTCCATTTCAGACTTATGATAAGGACTCACTACATGGACTGACATGCTGTATGAACCCACAGCGTGTTAACCAGATAGTCATACTAAGGTTTTGTATATTTGCCCTTTTGAAACTGAAGACAACTCATGCAGTATTTTAAGTAGCCCAATAAACTTTCAGACTCCAGATCCATGATATTTTCCCCCTCGGCTCTTGGCCCCTTGCTCACAATCCCTTTTAAGAGTGAAGCTAGTATGTGCTTTGCATACCAGCTACAGAGATTATAACAGTTTATTCTGAAAAGCATTTGACTAATTACAACTTTGCTGGTCCCCAGCTGCACAGTAGACATTTTTAAAAAGACCAGTGCTCTCCTCATGTATTTTGAGGAACTGCCTGAGGCAGTCCTTGAAGGCCAGATTTTAAACTGCTCCCAACAGCAAACCTTTGAGCATGGCCCCCAGGTAGGGTGTTGGAGCACATCTGGACAACTCAGTCCATTACTCGTACACCATTGCTACAATATCAAGCAGCGTGGCTGCTGTTAGGAAAGCTAGCCTCTTCCCAGGCTTCTGCAGAAATGTCTCTGGGCTGACTTGAAGCTCTCTGCAAGACCCAGTTGAATGTAAGTAGCTCTTGTAGTGCACCATGATCACAGTTAATCTAGCAATTGCCTGCCAAAAGATGCACTTTTATATTTCTAAATTTAGTTTCTTTCCAACTTATAATCTATACATTCCAAGGTCATTATGAATATCCCCACTCAGAAACTACTTGTAAATTACAGAGAAACCCCTTTCACATTACTGCAGACCCCAACTGTCCTTCATTAATATAGAAGACAGGCCCTATTTGTCCAGAACATTTAGAGAAGGTGATTACAAAACTGTTTGTGTAAGTCTCATGACTTTGTGCTAAACAAAGGTTGGAGGAGACAAAATACGTTTCCCAGATAACAAAAGAAGAGCTTAGAGACTCCCAGAGCCTGGAGCAGCCACCTGGGGTGGAACAAAATCTCAGCAGCCATTTGGAAGAGAGATCAGAAACCACCTCTCCCATGTTCCCCATCACGCTTATCAGGGATACCGATGCCAGGCTTGAGTCTTCTGCCACAACTTCTCCACTTTGTATAAAGTAACTGACTAGTGATTAGAGATGAAAAATATTTCTGAAAATGAATATCATACCCATCTAGCTACAGAGTTATTCTCAGTCTATCTCTGACTTTGGAAATATCAAAATGTATTAAATTATTTCTGGTTAATGCTTACAAAAGAATCATACCTGTTAAGTTCCTGAATTTTTTTTTGGCTTCTGCTCTTTCTTCAGCATCAAAATACCACACAGTCATGGCATATCTATAAAAGAAATCAATGTGTTTGTTTCAACTTTTGCTATTAAAATAGATCCTCGGAGTTTTACGCTCATGGAGAAAGCAAAACACAAAACTGGATCAGCAGACAAAAAAAATAGGATGCAAATGGCACATCTTTATAGACAGACAGAATTTTAAATGTGTATTTTATCAAGTAAGATAGAAATTAGGTGAGAATTTCTGCTTGGAGGCACAAAAGAGTGCACAGCCCCTGGTAACAGGGGGCAGAAGAAGCTTACAGACCTTGGTATATTTTTATGTTCTGGGATGCCTGTAGGCAGCTTGGGGGTTGCCCTGCATCACATCAACTTTTCGTAGCCTGTTGACAGACGTTGCCCCAAGAATCCCTATAGTATTACGAGGGCAAAAGTATAACCCAGCATGTCCCAGCTAAATAGCTACGCCTGGCTTGGAAGATTTCTTCTGTTAGTGGCAAAAGGGCTTTTTTTCCATCACACAAGGAATCTTATCATTCAAGCTTGTTCTTCCTCATTTGATAAGAGAATTCCCAGTGACCCAAAAACATAAAATTCATGCAAAATCTAGCTATCTACTCTTTATGCACACGTGTATTTAAAAAACACGATGCCCATAATTTTAGACACAAATATTGGTAGAAGAGATGTTATGCTTTTTCCTGGCCAAATATGCTACTTACCTGGTTGCATAAGAAGGCTGGACTTCATGTGGGTTCCTTCGATCTGACCAAAAAAAAAGTAATCGGTCAAAAATTGGCTCAACATCTGCTACATAGGACTTTCCTTCAGGGAATATCCGAAGAATTCCACCATGCAGCTGAAAGAAAAGGAAATGCTTCTTTTCACACATATAAACACCCATACATTTATGTGAACAATGACTTATTTCTCCCTCCTTGGCACCCAACAAATGGGAAATAAATATCTATGATAACTAAGATGACTATATGACAACGCTGGAAAACCATACACTGAATCTCCTGGCCACCTTGATTTTCCCAAACAGTTTGTCATGTTTCAGCATAAACATCTGGCCGAAGTAAATGAACCAAGATAAAGATAACACTGGCCCTATAATAAACACTGGGAAGCTTCAGAGCTCCCAGTCACATCTCTAGAACAAGTAAATACCACAAGGCAGGGAAGGGCGCTCCACCTGACCAGTCAGACCTCCCAACAATTGCTAGATACTGCTTATGGTATTTCAGAGCCTGCATCTGACCACAGAGGAGTTCACTTTTACACCCTGGGAAGAGTGAAGTCTGTTCTGTTGTTGGATTTGTAACAAAACTTCTCATAAATGCCTTATATCTCCCAGTCAGTCTTTTCCCTACTTATGACATAGCCTTGTTTCTCTACCACCTAATTTCTCTCTTTCCATGTGCCACAACTTTCAGGGAAAAAAATCTGGTGCTCTGCATGCACTGCAGAAGCTTCAGAAGATGCACATGAACTCTGCCTCCTCCCTGCTGTTGCTGGGGGAGGGCTCTTTGGAGACTTTTATGCTGTGCCACAGAGTGCAGGGAGGATGTTGTCAATCCAGCACTGACTCGACTTAGTACCTCCACGTGGCATGCAAATCTCAGTAAGAAACTACTAGGTCAGGTTTAAAGCAACAGGACTGCTTCCACAGGCCAGCATGGTTATATTGCACCTCCTCCAGCATACATTTGCATAAAATTACTGTCACACCCAAATAATACTCTCCAGTATCCTGGATTTCAGTTAGCTTTCTTAGCGTCCACTTGGGTGCTCCCTCGCTATTACCATAAGAGTGCAGTCCACAAAATAAATTGGATACTTGCTTTTCCTCGCACATCTCCTCCATTTTTTTATAATGAGGTGCTTCACTGTCATATTCTCCATAAAGGAACACATTTTTCTCCAACAGTGCATTTTTCAGTGGCATTGCTTCTAAATCTGAACTCGCTTTTGGGGATTCGTAGTATTTACGGGTGCTTAAAGAGCATCCACCAGAAGTGGTCAACACACAGGTTAGAGAGACAAACAACATTGGGCAATTTGCAATAAATAATCCACATGACAGAGAGAACAAACCAAGCTATGTATTCATTCCTCTTACTAAGGCCCATCACTTCATAAGGAAGAAAACCACAAAGGGAAGTGCCTGACGATCTTCTGCAGGTTAGCCTGAAAGAACAGTATCAAGAACACTAAAGTCCCAAATTTGGGCTGTCACTTTATTCTGTTCCCAGAATCTACTTAATCCTTGGTGGATTATGTTTTTCTTTCTAGTGCTTCACTGCTTTTTCCTCTAAACAAGGCATAAGAGCCAGCAGCCCAGTACCTAGAAGCAACAAAACACTGTGTGTGTGGGATGGGAGAGAGAACAATAAGCAAACAGTTCAGATTTTTAATTCCAAAGGGTTTCCATAAACACCAAAAAAATAAATGTAAAGAGATGAAGAATGGACCAGCTGTTCAAAAGTTCACCAGAGCTCACAGAAGCAACTGACAGCTCCAAAGCTCTGTTTCTGAAGCATTTTTTCCTCCATGTTCTGTCTCAACCTCGTGGCTTACTCACCTTGGAGTCCCAGTTCTTATTCAGGTAATAAATACAGGTGATGCAGCGCCCATCACCATTTGGATTGTCCACATGACGAACATACCCAGTTCCATTTCCAGGATAGCAAGCGATCATAGCCTGAATGAAAGATAAAGATTGTAAAAAGATGAATTCTCCAAGATGCCCACCTTCAGTTTTTCTTTGCTAAGCATCCTCCCACCACCAGTTTGGCTTATCATTTTTCAGATAATCAACCCAAAAGCCGCAGCAGACACCACCAGAAGGTATCTTCGCACAAGCTTCTTCCACTGGGTGCGTCAGCCAGTGTGAAATTCCAAACTGGAAATAAATACCCTTCATATTTCACAATATATACACCAAAGTAGGAGAAAATAGGAGAAAAAAACCTGAATTTAACTAAAACACTGGTATGTACGGTGCAAGCTTATTGTTCTCTGCAAGCTACGTGACCTTGAGGCAGTTTCAGATAAAGTTTGCTTGGGTTTCTAAAGCTGAACAGTCATGCAAAACTGATTTGCCAGTCATAATGAAAGTAGAAAGCGACTCCAGGATGTCATGCCTTACTGCCACTATCCTCTACTCATATCTTGCAGTCCCTGTCAGATACATATCTATGGTCCAACACAAAGTGAAGCTCCTTAAGAGGCATGGGTAAAAGTCCACAGAGCAAAGTCTGCAAAAATCTGCAGCTCCTTTGTGCTGTGTTTGCACAGGGAAGTGCATGTTTGCTTTCATGGACTGAGCCACAGAACTAACCAAACAGCTTTCAAGAAGCATACTCCTCTCTCCTTGATCATCTCCAGACTTGATGATACAATCGCTTAATTCACGGTTTGTTTAAATTTCACCTTGAATGATGAGATAAGCCTAACATGAATTACTCCAAACCACAGTCAACAGGTCTTAAATGGGTTTTTACAGCAAAAACATATTAAACCTGAGGTGACACAATTAGTAGCCCAAGCAGGATGCACAGAAGAGCAGGTGAGACTGCTGGTAGGGTACCAAATCTTTGTCTCAAGAGTCACTCCTTCACTATTGGGATTATTTGGTAGTGATACCAGTCACCTTCCACACAGTTCACTTCACTAAAGCTGAGGCAATAGAAGTCTTGTTCCCACTCCTTTCATTTCTTGACAGGATTATCATCAAGAGTGATGGGAGATGATGGGCTCAGTTCACTTGGAAAACTGGACACAGAATCCAGATGTGGTTTCCTTGAGGTTGAGGAGAGGGTGATAATCACTCCTCTCAATCTATGTGCTCGGCTCCTGCAGATAGTGCCCTGCAGGCAGTTGCGCAGGGAGCACACTGCGGGCCCATGTTCAGCTCACTGTCCACCAAGACCACCAGGGTCCCCAGGGGAGCAGGGTAGCTCCCCAGCCTGGCAGCGCCCCACCTGTCCTGCTGCAAGGGGCTCTTCCTTCCCTGGGGCAGGAACTTTGTATCTGCCCATGTTTAATTTCATACAGTTCCTGTCAGCCCATTCCTCCAGCCCATCTGGGTCCCTTTTCAGGGGCAGCCCTGTCCTCAAGTGCATCAATTAGTCCCCCTCAGTTTGGTGTCATCTCCACACCTGACAGGAGTGTGCTCTGCCATCTGCTTCAGGCTACTGATTTAGGCAGTTAACAGGTCAGCTCCCATGAGATCCCTGTGGTGCTCCATTTGTTACCAGCCTTAGGTATAACACAGCTGATTAACCACCACCCTCTAAGCCAACCATCCAACCAGGTTTTTACCCATCTAGCTTTCCATCTATCCAGACCATAAAATCCTAACTTTGGATACGAGAGTATTGTACATGCCTGTCCCACAGAATGAGGATGTGATTGTGCACCATTTGCGTGACCCACCCCCAATGATCTGCCAAGCACAGTTGATGGCATTGAAGATTGACAGTACAGGCTTTACCCAGAGCAATTGAAATTTTTATCTAGGAACCCCAGAGGTCTTGTTTTCTCTTTCCAAGCACATGCTAAAACCATGCTGTTCTCATGGGACACATGACCAGCTACATGCCATTTTAATCACAAAGGTAATTTTACTGTGCCAACAAATACAGGCACAGAAGATACCACCAGCCAGTGCAGGGGATCCCTTGGACCCTCTGCCTCCAAGGACACAATCTACTCACAGAAGTCAGACAGATGGGACAGGTGTACACATACAGCTGTGAAAATACTGCTCTGCATTTCCTTCCTCCTGTGCACCAGCCGAACAGTACCTGCTGGCAGCAGCAAGGCACCAGAGCCCACCCCTCACCCCAGGCCATGGCTGTGGCCACAGCTGCTTGGGGCTGGTGGCCTGCAGGGGCAGGAGATTATGCTGAACAAGAGTCAGTACCTTTAATTCCAAGTAAAAAGCCCTCTTCCATCATGCCTGGCACTGGCTAGGTGCCTTATCCTAGGTCCTGTCTCCTCTGTTCTCATTCTGCTGTTACAAACAGCTCTGCAGCTGAACTCGCATGTCACCATCAGTCTGGTAACAGCAGCAAGGGCCAGCCCGCAGCCTAGCTCTGCAAACAAGTTCGTTAGGGGCATAAGTCTGGTGGAAGCCACAAGTCAGCTGTACTTGCAATGTAGAAGTGGTTTGAGGATAACCTCCCCTCATGCATCCCCCCATTCTGGCTGCTCATGCAGCTGCACCCCTCACCCATCCCACGCACAGCGAGCTGCATTAGGCCAAACAATTAAAAAAGTAACCCTTTGCTAAACCTCATCCTTGCATGCTGGGGACCATGACCCTGGGAGCTGAGCACACAGAGGAGAGGGGCAGCGATTCCGGCGGGCGAGCAGGAAGGTGGCTGTGCCAGCAGAGCCGGGGAGCGGGGTGCTCACTTCCACTGCCGAGAAGATCTACGCCTGCACCGCCAGCACAGCTCAGAGCTCTGCTGATTGCACCAGAGGGATGATGCACAGTGGGAATAAAACTTTGCTGACTGATAATACCTTGTTTTTAAGTCCATGTACAACAAATAATTATGGAGGCCTTGAGCAAGTCTCTCTTCAGAGAGCAGACATTACTACACAATTACTGAACCGTTTAAAAAAATCAATCCTATTTTTTAATGCCACAATCAGAAAGTTGCTGAAGAGTAATAGACCACAGGCCAGATCCTTAAAGGGATTTAGGTACTTTACCTACTACTGAAATCTGGGCAGAAAGTCAGTTTCCCTGGCCTCCCTCACATTACATGTTCTCTTAACAGAACGTGTGCTTTGACTCCAAGACATTGATGCATTATTTATTTATTTACAGTGTGCACCTTTTGCAGCCGCAACACACAGAGTCCCTGGGGATGAAGAAGTAGAACAATTCCCACAGAATCCAAAAACACTGGCCACACTCTAGCTCAACTTTAAGAAAAGAAAAGGGGAAAAAAGTTTTTTATTAGCAGCAGTGAAGGGAGAAAAGCAGAAGCGAAATATCCTTTTTCCTGGCATGGTGAATATTTGAATGAAACCTTAAACAATGAAGGGAAATCATTCTAGTCCTCCTAGAGCCTGTTGAAATTATATCAAGCTTTATCAGAGCACTGGCTGGAGCAGCTCCAGAGCAGATCAAGCTGGCCTCAGCAGGGATTCCAGCTGTTAGCACTACTTTTGGATTCATTCAAAGCAAACAAGAAACAGGAGATGAGATGTGTGACCCAGACTTAATTTAGGCAATTGGTGAACACTGGTATTTGCCGGGTTAGTGCACAGGCTAACTACAAAAGCCGGAGGCTGGATCATAATAACAAAACCATTTACCAGGTGAGTAAATGGAGTGTCAGCAAAAAAATGTTTCCTACACTTTCTGCTACTGTGTTCAGGAAAGCACACTCCATTTTTGGAAGCATCTCCCTTCATTAACCAACTCCAAACCTAATCTAACTACAGCAGGCAGTAATGCGCAGGAATGTACCTACCTTTTTTTTTTTTTGCAATACAATCCATTACAGTGGCTGTTAGTTGGCTTAACTCCCCAGTGTAAGCACTCACAGCAAATTTCAGCAACACCCCTCCCCTCATTTTAAGTTAATAGATGAGTTTGTCTTAAACAACAGCTGTACAGTTTAAAGCCGTAATGTACAGAAACATGCCTTTGCAGTCACACACGCCATAGTTTGAAGACCAATGCTCTGATGGTCTCATCAACAGTCATAAATTAAAGCCTAGAAAACCCAGAAAATTAAAAGCAAATCGTCAAGACTTCAGTTTCTGTACTGTCATTTTCAGAAATGTTAGGTTTCCCAAGAGGGTGCAAATCAACCACCAGTTAAACAAGCAGTAACTACCAGCTTTAGGAAGGAGCCAGGAATCATCAGTAAACTGTGTTGCACAGAAGGTTGCAAAAATAAAGTTATTCATCATTCAGTTTAAGTATTGCACTCAAGTCAACCAGAGAAATCTGCAAGTCAAACTGCAAGACACCAGCAAAGTTTGGAGGCAGATAAAAACCAATGGCTCTGTAGAGAGGATTTTTCCCTGCGTCCCAGAACTCCTAGCAAGGGGAAAAACAAATTATCTTAGCTGATAGCCAGGACCATGCTGTGAGGCATCATTCTGCTACATTTCCTAAAATAAGCAGCACTAGAGTTAGCTGATACTTGGAACAAAACACTTCAGAAAATACCTCAGCTAGAAGATGCTCATAAGTGGAAACAAATACTGCCTAACAGGAAGCAGGGCTGACAGCAGGTCAGAAGGAGATTCTCTCCGTGTCTGCTAGCACTCAGCCAGGGCCCCAGTGTACTCCTAGTGCAGACTGTACAGGTGGTATTGTAACCCTGTACTGATCCCATATTTTCCTCTCAGAACTAGTATGACCCCTGCAACCAGCAGAGAAAATTGTGACCTGTGTAACTCTATCCTGCCAACACCAACTGCCCTTGCAGATTAAGATAAAGACTCCACAATATGCTTTTCCATTTTCTGTACCAAATTTGTCCTGTATATTGTTGAACAGCTGCTACTTTTGATCCTTAGAGTAGATCATCTCTGCATACAGCTTGTACACTAAGCAATTAAATTCAGAAATTACCTGTAAAGTTTGTTAGATGAAAGGTACTATATAGAATCAAAGCAATACTGATCTACAACATCACTATGAGGGTTGTCTAGAAAACCAAGGTGTTAATAAGAATTAATGGTGCTATGGCCACTGCAGCTTTCAGATAGGTTTTTATTAGGCTGCACACTTCCAAGTTTCCCAAATTTCAGTCCAATACGTGGCTGTCAGTCCTGAACTCAAGCACAAACAAAAATCACTTGACCAGACTTTAGGAAATGAGGACTACCAGGATTCACTTGATTGACGCAGGTCTGAGTGCATATTTTACTCAACCTGATTTTAGTTTGTAGGCGCCACAGTCTGTACAGCCAGAAAGGGAAAGGCACACAGCATGCTCTACATTAAAAGAACATGAGTAGTCTGACATTTCATGATCAAAGACAAGAGATTCTCAGTTGAGGCTTGTCTGACACACAGGCACAACGGGGTGTTTCTTAAGCACTTGCTTGTTGCACCCAATTGTGCCCAAGTGTTTTCTACTGTGTAGCTTATAATGGTTAAGCATAAAATATTCACAAACATTATTAAACATTGGTTTGTTTGAATTTATGAAAGTTAAAACACTCAGCTGCTATACTGAAGTATGAACTAGGAAAATTGGTCTAATTTAATACTCTGTAGAGATGGGAGGGAACAGAGGGAAGAAAATTATGTTAAAACACACACACAAAAAATCAGATATATTAGCTTTGCGCCTGTTGGAAAGGGAATCACCAATTCCAAGGGGGGGAAGAAGGCCTGCTCACTTAAGTAATGCAAAACATGAAATGGGCTTCAGTGGCAGTATTGCATGAGAAACCAGTACCTCATTTCCTCACCCATAACTTGATTATCAGTCTTCAGTCAAACAGCTGTTGGATTTAAGGAGCTAAACCTAGCCTCTTCTTTTTGACCAGCTTCTTGATCAGGGGCGGAGGCAAGAGCGGGGAAAGGTTGTGTGAGGAAGGCACCTATTTTAGAAATTAAGAGAAACTTGGGAAAGGGCTAGGATTTGGCACCTGCACCTTTTTACTTCAACTTTCACCTTCATATGGAAGCCTAAACCAAAGTCCTCCAGAAGACATCTTAAAAGCAAAAAAAGCCAACAAATAGCAACCTTGGATGCAAGTGTCTACAGAAGGGCCAAATGAGGCATGCCGAACAAGACATGAAAGACTGATAGGACCCTGTACTGCTAGGTGACTCATCTCTGGAGCACTCTGGAGCATCTTGGACAGATTGACACAATCACAGCTACTTTTGCTTCTTGCTCTTGTATTATATCAGCAACCCTGAAAATTTAAAGAGGAAAGGAGAAGATACTTCTATGGCCAGAAACACAGCCACACAAGTTGAAATGCAGCCATTCTCTAAATTTCTCATCTCAGGACCACTATGCTGTTTTCACCCTGCCCATCACCACCTCCTTTTTTTAAATCGTACCTTCCTACTGGGCAAGCACTTGTAACTGTACGAAAATCCTGTTTCCATGGATGGCATATTAGACAAGTGGTCTGATACTTGCTTCTCCTTGAATGTATGAGACCTTGATCATCAAATTCAAATCTTCCCATTTTTGTCATTTATATGCACCATTACAGCTTGATTATTGTATCCAGGTGCATAGAAGCATGTTTTGGAGAAATTGAGGAACAGCCTGAGAATAGAACTGTGGGAAAGCCGCCTGAGAATAGAACTGTGGGAAAAAGTACTGCTCTCATCCGCAGGAAAAAAAAAAATGCAAAGACACTGGTTTGTCTTCACTTACCAGCCAAAAGACTATTACTACCCGATATTATTCTAGTTACCATAAGATGGAAAACTGTTCCTGCCTATGAAATTTCTTCTGGAACTAAGGGTAGAAACAAAGAATTACCCACAAAAGCTCTGTTCATGGATTATCTCCATGCCATGCAGCTGTTGATGACTGGCATGTTATCTAGCGGTAACTCAAGGAGCTGCTAATAAGCTTTCAAATCTTATGGAATCTGTCTGTAAGGAAGCTAGATCACAGACTGCTTTAAAAAATGAGCTCCCTATTAAACAAATCTGTGATGGGGCTTAGGAAGCTTTTCTAATGATTGGCAATAAAATTTAGTTCTTCATGGCCTGAAGAGTCCTATTAACATGAAGGACTGCTTTGGCTCATGACTTCTTTTGATTTCTTTTCTTAGCAGAACACCCACTTAGAGATAAATCTGGATACCCTTCAAGTTCAAGCTGGCTTCCAGGGCAATGCCTCCATGAAGTGGGAAGGCATGGAACAGCCATGCCTCATGTTGGCTGTGGCCACCCGCCACTGCCAAGAGAACAGGGAGCATTTGTGAACCAAGCCTTGGAGACAGC
Organism: Pterocles gutturalis; assembly: GCF_000699245.1. Taxonomy (NCBI): domain Eukaryota; kingdom Metazoa; phylum Chordata; class Aves; order Pterocliformes; family Pteroclidae; genus Pterocles; species Pterocles gutturalis. The sequence goes on from NW_010135069.1 coordinate 78,643, forward strand.
AGTGAGTTTTGTTGAGCTGCCCCCATTGCTGGATACTTCCTGGGATCCTGCAATGAAGACACAGTTCAGGAAACTGCAAAAGGACCTGACCAAGGGCATCCTCCAGGCTTCTGAGGGGTAAAATCTGACTTGTGGTTTCCTTGGCAAGAGTGTCCCAGGCATTCATCTTCCTCTGTATAGTGTCTACATTAAAGTCAAGTAAAATAACACCTCTTGCTTTCAGACCACCACCCAAATTCTGTTCAGCCTCTTGGGATGACCAGGAAAAAAACAGAATACTGTTTAAGGAAAGAAAACTAAAATTAACATAGGATCACAACTGTCCTTGCAGTGAGAATGTTTCTTCTACACTCAAAAGGATTAACCACCTTTCTTGTATTCATCTACATACTTCTGCATGTATGTCAGTTAATGCTTTTCTCCAGTTCTCCTCTCTTGTATTCTGCAATGGCAAATTCAGGTAAGATTTTTACTTTACACCCTCCTCTGATCTAAAACTACATTTTAGGCTGCAACGTTACTCAGGGTTGTTGTGCCTTGCACGCACACAGAGACAATACGGTTTCAGAAGAGATTAGCGTGCTGTGAAGAGCAGGCATACCATCACAGCAGGACCTGAAATTTAAAAGGCTATTGCCAGTGAATTAGTTCAATCAAGGATATTCAGATTAAACCTCCAATTAGTAGCTGTAAACATGCACAGTGCATCAATGTATCAATAAAGGCTGTTTCAGCTTAGAAAGCCTGCCTGCCCCTGCGCTGCCGAGCCCTGGCTTGGGGCCAGCGAGATGATGGCTTAACGACAATGCTACGTGCGGAGCGTGAGACGATCAGCGATCAAACGCAAACTTCACTCCAGAGTACACTTCGCAGAGAGGCTATGGAGGGACGAGGGGGAAACCCACACTGGCAGCACACGCACACACTCAAGGCGCTTCTCTGCTCTGGTTCTTACTGGTCTTCCCCCCCCCTCCCCCTGCTGCACACACACACAAAATATATATTCTGTTTAATTAAATTTTAGGATTATCTTCACCTGTTCTTGAAGCCCTCTTTCATCACCCAGAAAACTTATTCAGTCCCCTCCTCACCCCCAAGAACCAAACCTGGACGAGCTGCACTAACAAGAAAGCATCGCAAGCAATCAATGCAGACAGAGAAAGCAACCCCTGTAATGAGTCCCAGGGGACACAGTGACAAGCTCCACCCCCCACAGAAAAGCAAATTCATAAGTGCAGGCTCATTAAGGAAATCTGAAAGGACTGTCCCTGGACATTCAGGTTCTCAGCTGGGAATAAAGGCATGGCAACCAGCACAGACATCCTTTGCAGAATATTCTGATCTCTGTGGTGGAAAGATAATTTCATAGCTCCTTAAATATTCTAGCCTTTCATTCTTTGTCAGCACTTAAGACCTTTTCAATTCTGAAACTAACCACCCAGAAGCGTACAAATTTTTTTTTCCTGCAACATTTAAAGAGCTCTATGTATTTTGATGCTCTTGTGGATGCGTTAATAAAAATTGGGAAAGACATCCACAACACATGCAAGCTGTTTTGCTGGTGCCAGAGTTGCCTGAGCTGGCCAACATCCCTTTTTTGACTACTGTTCATTTGTGTTTAGCCCATGGGCCCATGGCGAGTGTGCAACACTGCCCACAAGACTCCTATCAGCTCACAGGGGGTACACAGCACCCCAATGCTTCCTGCCTGTGTTTTGCCTCAGCAGCTGGCAGGGGCACCCCAGGTGCCCACAGACAGAGGAGGTGACAAGCCACCACCTTGAAGCAGATGTGCCAACGGGACAGGGAGGCCTCCTCAGGACCACCACCACTGCCTGGGACACTTCTCGTGGCCTCATACGCTCCCACCGCAGTGGAAGCAGCACCACACCACGGAGGTGTTTTTCTTCATCCCCTTTGGCTCAGTGAAAGTCTCTCTCCACTGCCAGAGAGGGAGGCAGGGTTTAGACTAGGCCGTCACACTTGGCAGGTACCCCAAATATGCCTCAAGGGTCCTCCCAAAACTGTCAGAGCTGTCTGGGCTTCTGAGGCTGCTGAAACTTTATTGCGCTACATAAGTGCAATAGAGAGGAACGGTTCTCAAGTGTTTTTCATCATAACAGTAGCACCAGATTAAGGCTAATTGATGAGATCTGTCATCTCCTATGTTAACTTTCAAAAGAAAGTGTCTCATCCCCCACCTGTCTTCTTCTCCCCCCCACACCTTTCCAGAGGACCTTGCCTAGCTAACAGTACATTTATTCCTGCATAGGATTTTGTGTAAATGAATATTTATGTGTAAAACTCATTAAAATTGCCTATAATAAATTACCATCAGAAATAACTTATGCTATACTCAAACAATATGTGTAGTCTTTACCTCTAAGGCTTTGCCTGCCCATAAAGTTGTACTGCTCTGACTACACATGCACATTACAACAGTCCAATCTCTCTAGTGTGCATGCAGTTAAAGGGCATGAACGCGTACACAGTGACACAGCATCTTTCTGTGCAGGAAGGGATACAAGTTATTCAGATTCAAGGCAATTTTGTAATAATATAACTACACACCTGTTCTAAGGTTAGGCAGTAAAAATGTATTAGCAAAAAAAATATAAATCCTTCTAAGTGCTGTAGTGCCTACCCTCTGTACCACCTACACAGTTGGTACTTGCACTGGTAAGATGTGTGTAGACAGAAACAGGCTACTCTGAACAAAGAAAGCATGCATAAACACAGACATGGAGGCACACAACAAACTGAGCTCCAGCCTTACATTTGCACATCTCAAAGCTATTCACAAAAACTCTCAGCTCACAGACAAGGAAGCCTGGTCCTAAACCCAGCTGCAAGGTAACATCAGACTCTGGATTTGAACGTGGGCTGCTGAATTCCCACTTCTTCCACTGGTCAAGACTCTCCCATGGATTTATGCTGCCACCACCTGACGGAGGAGAAAGACCCTACAAGCTGGCTGCATCATGACCACTGCCACTGGATTTGACTCGCCAGCTGGGGCCGTGGCCCTGTACAGGGACAAGCCATGCCCAAAGGGTGTCCTACCCGGCTTCCCCTCTGGCCCCATTCACGCCTCCTGCTCTACATTGCTGCAGTCCCCTCTGGAGCATTACCCAGCCATTCCCACTGCATCTCGCTGAAGCAACAGCCCTTGGGAGGTTTCTCAAGAAGCAGTTCAGGACTGGGTCTTAAGGTAATAAAGTTCTTCAGCATTTAAGGTAGTTTTTGCAGGAAGCACAGCAACTGTTGAGCAAGGAGGTGGTCTCTGTGGTATGGGTTCAGGATGTTTCCTGAGGACGCAGAAAGTCTGGAGTGGTCTTTCTGGCTCTGTTCCCTCCTTTTTCCTCTTCCTCTCCAAAACCTTTCCTCTCTGGCAGCCGGTGTGACAAGAGCAGCATGTACTCGGAGCCACCGCAGGGGCGGCCAGGGGTGAGCAAAGCTGGGGGTTGGACAGGCACTGCTCTTCCAAGATGCTTGCTGGTTGAGCAGCCAGAGGAAGCAGCCCTCAACCCTGTCCGTCCTGTTCCCTGGGATGTAGATTAGACATGGTGACTGCACAGGCATGACAGGCTGTGGTAAAAACAGGGGTAAGAACCCTCTCGGTGAAGGGCTGCAGCTGGCTTTGCTGGAGGTGTGGGACACCAGTGCTTCTCTGCAGTGGGAAATGAAGAGGGGGAAGGCAGTATAGATACATGGAGGCAACTCAGAGCTATAGCAGTATGTATGCATATTAAGGTGTGGGGGTGAACTAGGTACTATGTCTGCCCATAGCTATGGTCACCATTGGCACAACCGGTGCTTTTCTAACAGCAGCCAAGACATCGTACTGATACAGCTCATAAGTAGCAACAGTAGCTTCTATGGATGGTAAGCAGTGAAAAAGGTTTTTAACCAAGTGCCAGCAAAAGTAAACTAAGAAAGAAAAAAATGTGTTTGTTGCAGTTGCACACATCTTAGACAAGCCTAAAGAAAGAAAGAAACAAAAACCGAGTCAATTACATTTTCACCCTTGTCAAGAAATTATCACCATGAGTGTCAGACTGGCACTGAGCCTTTAGGTCACCAGTTAAACATCAGGTTATGCACTGAGAAATATAATGGTAAAATGCACAACCTTGACACTTCAGCATTTAACCACCATCAAATGCTGCATTATAGTAAATTTGGCAATGAGGACCAGCATTTGCAAATCTTCTCCTTGCTCCTCCATGAAGAGGAAGTCTGTAAAACAGTTAACCAGGCAGTGACCCTTTCTGTTGGCCTGCTTCAGAGACACCACACACACGTTCCACAGACAACGAAAGCCAGAAGACAAGTTAATTTAGGGAAGTGGAAACATTGGTGAATACCGCAAAGAACAGAGTTATCAATGCATCCTGGGGGACCCTGTTCTGTCTGGGCACATCTAGTCATATTCCATGGTTTATATGCCTTAGCAGCAGGACATGTTACAGCATTTATAGTGAAGCTTCTCCTTCTTCCACCTCTCAAACTACTTCTACCAGGTTCCCTATGGGAAATCAGAAGGAGAAGGGGCAGTTACACATACAGTCTTCAGCAGCAAGCACAACACCCTAAGACTGTTCACAACCTAGGAAAAGGTAAGTTGAGGACTAATTGTCAGTTCCCCCCCCCCCATTATTTTTTTTTCTTTAGTATCTCCTCTCCCAAATTCCCCTGATTCTGCAGTTTGTTTGGTTTTTTTTCTACCCACATGGTCCAGCAAGGGGCTGTGTGCAACAGACTTGTATCACTTCCTGGAGCCTTGGGGCAGTCAGGAGACTCCACACTGGCATCTACCACCTCGAGGCTCCCTGTCCAACAGTGCCTCACACCCGAGGCTTTTCCTATTCAGGGTGACATTCCCCAGCCTGCACCGACTAGCACCTATCTCCCTGGATGCATTACTGGAATAACTGCCACTGTTAATGGTGTAAACCAGGTCTGCTACAGGACTTGCTACAAAACTCAGATAAAAATTGTAACTGCCATCAAGTAAGGCTCCTTGCTCCCTCCCAAGGTACCATGTAGAAGATAGCCCGTATTTCAAACCTAAGACAAAATGCAGAAAAAGACCAGGGACGACAACAAAAATCACTGCAAGTTTTCCTGAAGTTTTCCAAATATATTCTAGCATAGTTTAAGCCAAGCACCAAAGGATGTGCTTCAGTCCCACTGATTTCAAAGGGCCTTTTAAAAAAGTACTTAAGTGAATTGCTGAACTGGTGCCAAAATTTTAAAAACATTTGCCTTATCAATTTGTACAAAAAATTACAGTGCAAGACTACATAAGCAATGATTAATTATCATTACGATTTACAGACAAGAAAAATGCAAACTTATTTCTTGTTTGGATTTTCAGATCCAAAAAGAAAGCACAAAAAGAGTCTGTTGTGACCAAAGGATTCACATGAACTAGATATATATGAGACTCAAAATTGTTATCTTTTTGATACAAAGTAGAATGCAATTCCCTGATGTTTGGTAAAAGACATGGCTACCCTGCCATTTCCAGCTTACAAAGCTTTGGACAAACTGTTCCCAGGCTGTCCAGAGTGTGCTATGCTGTACGCTGGCAATTTATGCTATTCATTTCAAACTGGGGGGCTGGTGGCAGGAACATTTAGTAAACCTCCACGGAACCATCATGGTCAGCAACATCTCTTGCATTACTTTATCTGTGAAAAATCAGAGCAACAAGCAGCTTGTTTAATCAACTGCTTTCTATTAAGTGCCTTGCACAGTGGCACTAAGTTTCTTTGTCTACTAATCTTATCAAAACACAATGACGAGAAAAATGACTGTACAGAAAAGCTCCTTTCTGTCACTGAGAGATAGTAGATGCATACGTGTGAGTGAGTGATGGAGGGGAAATGGGGCTTATAGCTCTCTCCCAAATCACTTGCAGGAATGGTCAGGAGTGGTGTGCTGATGAGATGACATGCCTGTGAACAGTTTAAACAGTAGGAGACAGATAATCTACTTGGCATGAGCCTCCTCATCTGTTTTCTTCCTCCACCTCACTGCCTGAACAGCTAGCAACACCTTGCTTTTCTGACCAACTCCCTGTCATCTCTTTTCAAAGCAATAAAAGGTGTGAAACAAATTGCTACATAACATTGTGCATAAATCAAAACCTTTTGTCAAGCTGCTCCACGTTCTGTGCCAATGTATCAGTTATTCACCCTAGAGCCCATGACAGGGGTAATCAGCTGCCCCTAGGCACAGGTACCAGAAGCTGTTCCCAAAACACCTCTACCTGAGAGCTCCTCTATTAATCCATTAAAACCTTTTCACAGAAGCTTAGGGAGTCTTGTGTTGCTGGCAGCTTTCTAACAGCGTTGTTTTAGTCTTCAGCTTTGTGACAGAAGGATTGCAGTCATGACAAATCCAATCCAGGGCTTCAAACTCCCTTGAGTTGGTATGCCACATCCTCCTTCTCCATAAATCTAAAACCAGCAACACTTACTCACAGGCTTCCCTTCCTGACCTCCTCATTCTCACAAGTCATCCACTGCAAGATGGATGAGCACTATTGTAGCCTTCTGGTGCCAAAGGACCACTTGCCTCTGACCTATTGCACAATGGAAAAAAGGCAATCCAATTTAAAGAAGAGCAGGAGAAAACTTTTTAAGAAGTGAATACCTCAAAAAAAAAAGAAGATAAAAAGTACTTGACTTTGTAAGAGTCATCTTGAAACGCTTGATAAAAATATTGATCTCTTACAGGTGTGTCCAGCCTGTTGAGCAAACATCAAGATTTGATCTGATTAAAAATACATTCATGTTTGGATCATTGTGGTTTTATCTTCTCCCTCTATCCCACCCCTTCTTACATATGGAAAGGAATTACTGATAGAATACACTGTTGAACATCTGCACCACCACCACCCAGGAAAATAATTTTTTTAAAAAGCTGTGCAGCATAGGAGAAAGAAGAGGGACAAGATGCTTCCACATACTAAATCAAGCAAATTGCTCAGGAAGCAACATGCAGGGTAAGGCTGTATTACACTAAGCCACCATCCAGATAAGTTTGGAAGTCAAAGAAAGAAGAGTTTACTGTGAAATCAAATAAAGACACTGGTATTAACACAGACAGCTGGAATCCTTAATGCAGAGAAACAAGTTCACTTTTACTGTGTACATGCTGCCCTGCATCAGTGTTATGAGCATCAATGCATCTCCATTTAAACGTATACTGTTATTAGCAGTGAGCTGTAATGACCTGAAGTGTTCATTAATAATTACCTTGGGAAAAGGCTGTGTACAAATATTAATAGCAAGGACCAGCTCCCCTCTCCCACAAAATGCCAGCGCAGCAGGAGGGGCACAGAATCTTACTGTTTTCCCTGGTGGCTCTCCCAAGGATACTGTGCCTTGCAATGCTGTACACGACCCTGCCAGCCCAAAGGACAAACACTCTGCATAGCCAGAGGCATCAATGCCACCTATATTAGTGTCCTTCCCCACATAGCAGTGGAAGGTTTACATGGACATTTAATGAGCAATGAGCCCTCATACAAAAACAAACTGAGACACACATATTTACTTAGGGCTTGCAAGTAATAGGGCTATTGGCAGGCACACCAGCAGGGCTACCTCTGCAAGTCTCTGCCTTTAAGAGCTGACGTAGTGGTGCTGGGAAGGACTGGTACCAGAGCAGTCATGGCAATGGATAAGAAGATACTGAGGAAAGTGCAGTATGGGTAGGGGACGGATTGTAGAAAGTGTCACTGTTTTGCCATCACTGCGTAACTCCAGAGTCTAAGAAGACTCACTGAGGGCTGCTTGCCTGCAGAACTACAGACAACATAAAAGAAGTCAAGCAACCTGCCCTGATGACACAAACACATGCACAAACTCAGGATAAACAGACCACTGCTCTTTACATTGCCTGAAAGCTCAGACCTATTTCCCTTATCTTCCAGAATTAGCCACCTTCTGCCTTCCTCCATGGCTACAACTGTAAAGCACATGGACAAACTCCTAACACAGTGTAAGAAAGGTCACTGGGTGGTTACAGACTTCTCCTCCACAAAAAAGGAGGACTCACAGCAGCCACCCAGCTGACAAAGGCTCTGGTGTTAGACACACTGAAGACATTTTTTGCCCTGGACTACCATGGAATAGGTCTACCAATGCACTACACTCAGGTTCTTAAGAGTAATAAGTGATGACACAAAACAGGTACCAAATTCAAACTGTTTGTAACCTCAGCAGCCAAGTGAGCTAAAACTCCATTCCATCAAGGCTACCCATGTGTCTGAACTCACACACATGTGCATCACTATCTGTAAAATATTGACCAATTTTTCCAATATCCTATCCCTGCTGAGTGAAGAAGCACTCTGAAAGATTCTCCGAGTGCCTCTTTCAGAGAAGAAACATCTTTTGAAAGTTTCAAAAAGTTGTTGAGAATAATTCAATGAAGAACAAAAACAAGAACTAATATGCCCAGGTTTATACTCATTTAATGCTCTGATTGTCAAGTAAAAATTATGCATTCCTGTGTATAATTAACCAGGCTAACTAATCTTGCTTGACAAACACAGATATAAACATCAGTTTTGACACCGAGCCAAAGCAACCACTCTAGGATCTTTGCCAACATTGAATTCTTCAGTCTGATATCATAAAATGACTTGTCTGTTGTATTTACAGTTCCAGTGGCTCCGGACTTTGCAGGCAGACAGCCAGAAGAACAGATTTGAACTTACCCATTATGCCAGAATATGTGCATTTGATTAAAAGAAAGAAAAATTATGCATATTTCTTCTGGATGGTGGCATTCATCAGACCTCCCATTGTAAACTAATTGCAAGGCATGCTGCTACGCAAGTATCAAAAATCCTTTGTAACATATAATAAACTGGTATATTTCTATAGGCAGTATTTCTCTTCAGTCCTATAGCCATTTTTCTGTTATCCTGCTCAGAAAATGCAGCATTTCACTCTGTTTTAATTTAATAGAATTTGAATGCTGTAGAACAGAATTTCTCTTACTTCATACATAGATGCAAAAATATCTCAAATCATTACATGAGTTACAAGGAACTTGGTAACACCACTCAACCCAAGCCTGTGACACTACATGCATTTCCTCAGTCCTCAGAACAGAAATCTCAGTAACAACCTGCTAGATAAGCCGTGTTTCAAAACCCACCTAGGAACACCCAGTTGTGTTCAGAAGGCAAACACTTGCTAGCCATGAAGGGCCACCACAAGAGACCCACTTCTCCTGTGACAGTCAGAGAGAGCCCACTAGTGTGGGGTGAGCTGGAAGGTGTCACGGCTACAAGCTGAGCATGCAGAAAACATCTCACAAAAAAGTGAAACGCCCACAGAGAGATTCTGGAGCAACTTTTCAAGAGGGTTCATATCCCACAGGGACTTCTGAATGTACTAACCTCATATTGAAAACACTTTTTAACTTCAGGCCATAAACTCGATGCTGAATGCAAGCAGCTGGGTTCTGAGCTAAGAACATCAATCACAGGCTTTCTTCAGCACAGGTCAGCTCCTAGGATTATGACTTCTTGCCTTATTTTCTAACCAGCGGGGCTCAGTGGTGTCCAGCACACACAAGACGAGCTCGAGGTCCCCAAAGGCAGCCCTCACATGGGTTTCAACCCATGACGGCACCCAAGAGGGTGCCGGTAACTCACAGCAGGACACACTGCTGTCAGGACCAGGGTGCAGAGTCCACGGAGAGCGCAGCCACACCAGTTCAAAGTACCTTCCACCCCTCACCAGTGAGTGGCAACGCAGTCTGTCAGCAGCACGCCAAGCGCTGACGCGGCTGAGCTGTCCTTGGGCAGCAGGTGTGGGCAGCATCCTTCTCGGACCCTGCCGGCCCACGGGGACATCCACCCTTCTCCAGCAGAGGCAAAAGGTGAAAGGGGGAACAGCCACAGCCTCTCAGCAGCAGATGAGCTACCCAGATATCCCACCACAAATGCAGCTTTCATGTTTCTGCACAGCAGCCAGCCCACCCAGTTCCTGCCAGGCCCCATCCCCTGCTGCCCTGCAGGAGGGACTGCCAGGGCCCAGCGCTTCCCAGGCTCTACAGCACTTGATGCTGCCAAAGGGATGGATATCCTAAACTCCACAGCACCTGGCACATCTGCAGCTTCTAACTGGGAAAAAAAAAAATTTAAAAACCACCAAAAACCAAAACCAAACACATTTCCCTTCTTATGTCTTGAAGGAAAACTTTCTCATAAGTCTTCTCCTCTGGAGTATTTTCCTGCCTTGTTTTGGGGAGGGTTTTTTTTATTGTTGTTGCTTTGATTGATTTATTTATAATACAGAGATTATTTTTCTACAGAGCAGACATTTCACTGCCTATAAAATTTTGTAATTGCCCCCTGGAAAATTTTACAATACATGGCAGGCCCCTATGCCACCTCTGTACATGAACAATATTCATTTACAAGTGGGCTCAAACCTTGTACAGACAGCATTATCCCCACCATCCCATCAAGGCCTCACAAACCCCAGTTAACCCCAGGAAGGGACTTTGGGACCTGAGGAATCAGAAGCTGTGGCATATCACCCTTTGACCCGCGGTCCCCAGAGCACCACCTGAGCCGGGGGCACTCCAGGTGACTGGCTGTGGGGACCAAGCTGTGGCCTCACTTCCCAACCCAAACCACCCTCCAGCTTTTCTCCACCAAATGTAAAAGCTCCAGCAGAGTGGAAACAGGTCCTGAAAGGACCTGAGGCTTTCAGCAACCCAGTCTAGTGGAAGGTGTCCTTGCGCATGGCAGGGGGCTTGGAACCAGGCGATCTCTAAAGTCCCTTCCAACCCAAGCCATTCTATGATTCTGTTATCATTCTATGAAAAACAGAACCTCTGTCCTCAGGCCAGAGCATCCTTCTGCACAATGACATGAAAGTTCTCACACCAAAGAGAGGACTCAACCTGCGTCAATGACGCCTTGATGAGATCCTTAGCCATTTAACTAATACAAAAGGGGACCCACTGTATTATTTTACTAGAAAAGGGAAACTAGTTGAGAATAGTGAAGCCAACAAGCCATGCATGGGGTCTGTCAACAGAAGCATCCTCTAGAAGAATGTTATCTGGTTATTTTGATCATTTAACCATGTCAGCCAATATTTTTAAACATGACTTATTCCAAAGATAGATTTGGATCACTGATCTGTGGAGATGAAAGGTCACATTTCATCATCAGCCCTCAAATGTCAATCAACAGCTCTTAACAGTATCCAGTACCCTTATGAAATTTTACTTCCATCCATTCTCTTGGATGCAATCTTAACTTTCTTGTAAAGCTGTTGGAAGTCACTTGGAAACAGCAAAATCCTGACTCATTTCTCTCACATAGCTACAAGCAAAGCTTCCTTTATTGGACAAGTCATTCTTGTCTTCTTAAGTTTGTGCAGCTACAAAAAAAAAAAAGGAGCATGTCACACTAAGCAGACAGTAAGCTGACAGAAGTTCATTTACTAAGCAAGCCTCTCCCCCTCTTCCACCACTTAGGCTGAAGATTAAAGTCATACTATTGTTTTAAAAGCATAAAACTCTAAGTAATGATGAGGCTCATACTACATAGTTTTATTTCCATGACAAGAGGAGTAACCATGTAGACAAAAGCTTACACTTTAAACAAATTGTTCTGGACTCTTAGCCCCATCTAACACCTATATCTCAAAACAATAAATTATACTACCACATGTCCATCCAAGAAGTTCTGGTCCAGTTGCTCAGAAACACCCTATGCCCCTCCAAACGTCAAGCCACATAAGTTTTCTGGGCATCCATTTTGTGTATAATCTAGCAGACAAAATTAAAATACACGGAATTTAAATTTGGGATTTTTGTGCATGCATTTACAAGACTTTAGAAGATAAGTAAAAGGGGCAGGCTTAAGGGTGGAAGGGAAACGTCTGTAGGTGATGTGGGAACCTGCATGCACTGTAGTAGTCAGTGGGTTAGTCACAGGAAAAATCTTCGTGCTGAAGGCATCCCGGATCTCAGTTCCAGATGGCAATTGCTATTCCAGGGCCTCACATATCCATGGTACTTATTATCCTAATAAGGGGACTGGTTACTATTAATTTCTGATGGAAATTCCTCTGCATTTAGTTTTATAAATGATATTGAGTCCCTTTCAGTCCTGGACTGTGATGTAGCACTTCCACGTGCTGTTTGGAGTCTGACATGTTCCGCACTAAAGCTCAAGGCCAAAAGTCTCTCTTTATAGCAAGGAGCTTGGTATCTATTTATAAAACAAGTTTTGTCCTGTCTGTTATTACTATTTGTACAAAATGATCGCAAGAACACTACAACCCAGTTTTAAAATCATCTCTATAATGCAAGGTCACTCCTCAAAAGACCCTTCTACCCAGCAGTGCCAACAACTTCAGACATCCATTGGACTCCTTCTCCAAATATCTAGAAAAGTGCTGGACAATCTCCTTTCACTCCAGTCCAACTTAAATGTATGCCTGCTTTTTTCCCTCCACCTGGCCAGCAACGCACTTTCAGCAGCAATCAGGCAAACAGAAGTCACCCAGAGAAAGAACTAGGATGACCTCAAAGGCATCCCAAAGCAGAATGGTTATTTATACCTCCTAACACCAGGCTCCCACCAGGAATAGGTGAAATCCAGCCTATTCACATTTTAAACCAAATCTATCCAAGCATTAATTGAACTGATGATCAGTAGTTCAGTGAAGCTAAGCACAGGAGCAATGTTTCAACCTTTTACTATTCCCACCACTGTCTAGAAGTTTACTGGAAGGTGAATCCACAGATTTTAACATGTTCCCAGCAACTGGTAAACATCACCATACTGTTTTCTTCATTTTCTGTGGAAAAATAAAATCCTCAGCACCACTCACACATCCCCTTAGTTCAGGGCAAGTTGGGACCAAAAGAAATGCCTAATTTTCAGTTTGTAATTTTTAAAAGTTTCATCATTTCTATTTCTGGTATATATCTAAAATAAGTCGATGTTTTGAAGATGTGCTATATATTAGAGAATTCAAGTCAGAAATAAAGAAATGGGGATGCTTTTAGCATTCGGGGTAATGAAGCGAACTTAGTTCCAAGCCAATCCTCTTTGCAAAACAGACAAGGAGAGAAAAGTCATGTTATCCCAAACTGAAGTAGCAACATTGCAAGTGCAAATGAACTTCATTGGAAATCTATCATACAAGCGTCCTCTCCATTTTTGAGCAAGAAAACATAGAAAAAACCACTCTCATCTTAAAAAAAAAAAGTTCGCTGTGCTTAAACTGAGCATCCCTTATTTTGTGCCACATACCCAATGCAATAACGATAACCTCTTCAGCTCTAGGACGCTGGCATGAGTCGGACCATCGAAACTACTTTGGGCAACACTATCACATGGGCGCAAACAACTGAAGCCCGGCATCCGAGCTGCGTACGTGCGCAGGGACGAGGCAGGGAGCTTCTCCCTCCACCTGAAACAACCCTCCAAAGTAAAGTTATGGT
>NW_010135070.1:0-28200 GCF_000699245.1 Pterocles gutturalis
CCCACCTGGAGTACTGTGTTCAGCTGTGTAGCCCGCAGCATAAAAAAGACATGGACCTGTTGGAGCGAGTCCAGAGGAGAGCCACAAAGATATTCAGATGGCTGGAGCACCTCCCCTATGAGGACAGGCTGAGAGAGTTGGGGTTGTTCAGTCTGGAAAAAAGAAGGCTTCGGGGGGACCTGATAGCAGCCTTCCAGTACCTAAAGGGGGCCTACAGGAGGGATGAGGAGGCACTCTTTATCAAGGAGTACAGCAACAAGATGAGGGGTAATGGTTATAAGCTGAAAGAGGGTAGACTTAGTTTAGATATTAGGAAGAAATTTTTATTGTGAGGGTGATTAGATACTGGAACAGGTTGCCCAGGGAAGTTGTGGGTGCCCCATCTCTGGGACTGTTCAAGGCCAGGCTGGATGAGGCTTTGAGCAACATACTGTAGTGGAAGGTGTCCCTGCCCATGGCAGGGGTGTTGGAACTCCATGAACATTACCGTCCTTTCTAACCCAAACCATTCTATGATTCTATGATTTCTGTCATTATTTTTGTCTTTCACCCAATGTATGGTGAGGACAATTTCCCCAGATGAATCAAGAGAAACACTGGAGTCTTAATCAAACTCTGTATTATTACATTCTCTTTTTTGTTTTGCACAACAAAAAAGGCTGAAAGGAATCCTTCACCCTGAACTCTCATTCACATTCATGCATCACGGGGTCAGAAATAAGACCTGCTAAGCTAAAGGATAAATTAATCTAACAATAACATAACCCAAACAAAGAAAAGAATGTCCTTGTGCGTAAGCAGTTTCACGTGATGTTAAAGAGAGCTGATGCACATGCATACACACTCTCTAACATACAGATGCACACATGCACACACAAACACATACATTTAATGTAGAAGATCAAGGTTCATTTTGCTTTTGGCTTTGGAAAATTTATTCTGTTTACAGTAGGGCCACTTGACATAATATTGGCAGCATAAAGTGCCCTTTGCGTTGATGTAAATCAATGACATCAAATATGTCATCAGCAAGCAGCCAACAAACTCAGATTTTCTTACTCAGAATCTCTAACTTCCATATGTAAAGTACTATTGCCTGTTTTCTTGACTGTTTTTGTGATTTAACTGTCCTTTTTTTCTTTTCTGTTTTTAACATCATCAATATATTAAGTATGTCGCCATCTTTATAGTGTTGACAGCCAGAAAGATTAGAAAAGATCAAATCTCACTCCATTTCGGTAAGCACCTCTATGGTTAGCAGTTTTAATCTTCATGCGCAGGAGACTGAATTTAGTCACCAGAAGCTGAATGTAGAACCTTGCATCCCACTACGTCACCTGGTCTCCTCACAGTTAACGGAAAGAAATAGGCATTTTCAGTTTGTGTTTCATCTTGTCCTAAAGTTGGTTATATGTCTCAAGTCAGAAGTCTGCTCTTTTAGCTCTTCATTGATTATAGAGGAATCTCAGGACGACCAGCTCACATGCCCATATCTGTTTTAAGGTGAAACAAATCCCCCACAAAAGTAGAAATTAGGTACCATGAGGGAGTCTTGCTTAGTAACCATAGAGCTGATGCCAAAGAGCATCTTCATTCTTGGTGTAGTTCCACCATTTGCTCCATGTATGCTTAGTTCCTTCAGCTGCATTTTCCCTGCCTCTGGAGAGAGGACAGCTACCGTAAGCAAGGTTTTCACACAGCGAGTATGTATATAGACTTCATAGGAAATGTGATATTACAAGGTGCAAAATATAACAGTTGTCCCTAGTGAAACCTGCCTAGGTTGTTTCACTTAGGCAGACTCAGGCAGAAGCTGGTACATCTCTGCAGCACTGGGTATTGCTAAGAGAAATCATACTGAGAAGCCTCCCCTGTGCACTCTACTTCATAGAAAACGAGCTCATTGGTTGTAAATGCAGTAAGTATTGGGCTGGTGGTTTCTCTTTAACAAAACTTTGGTTCTGATTGAACAGAGCAAGGGCAACAGCAGCATTGGTTTTGCCACGTCTCTTAAAAAGTGCTTTGGAAAGGTACTATCCTGTCAGCAAGAGAGAAAAGTAACTTGTTCAATGTTAAGGCTAAATACTGAATGCAGTACAGTATAAGAAATTGCTTGAGCTGTGGATGGCACAGCATAATCTTTTATTATGGACTTAGCTGTAATGACTCTCCCTTACAGTTCATTTTGGCAGAGGGATGAGACTCCCCCACAACCTCCCTCCAAAAGCCAGTGTGCAGATGAACATGCTGAGCATAGTCTAGTATCACAAGTTACAATAAAATATGTGATAACACAGCATGCTTGGCTTGAGGTTGGTGGTTTTTCAGTAATAAATGTTATTTACTTTGTGCAGTGAACACAAAAACTTTGGACTGAGTTACCAGTATCAAGTCAGTTAGTACTGGGTTAGCACACTTAAAGAAGGTGGAGTAAGGAATACCCAGGGTTGTTATTACATATGCAAGTTTTCTTCGTTTAAGTTGAAAACCAAAGAAGTGTTTAGCAGCTTGGCTTAAAATGTGAAAGACAAGAGCAGTTATCAACCTCGTTTTTAAAGAAACTGATTTTCAAACAGACAATGTATTAAATGTGTGGGCTTCAGAGAAATCTGGATCTAGCCCAGCCTCATTGTTCTCTCACAGTTCCCAAATGCATGCTACAAGCAGAAATAAACACCTAGGTAGAATTTCTTGGTGTTAATATCTTTGCAAATTTAGCTGTCGTGCTGCAGTGTGGTAAGATATGTCAATTTAGAGGAGTTAACAAAAATGAGCTGAAATGTTTATATGGAATATGTGTTATTTTCAATTCATTTATGTGCAAATGTGCTATTCAAAGTCTGTATGTATTTCTCATTATCTCGTCTCCCTAATTTAGTTTGTGTACTCTTTGTGGCATAGATATTATCTTGGTATTTTCCAAGGCAGTACGCATGCACTGCTACCACCACTTCTAGTAATAATTGAATAATCACCTACTGAGTCTTTTCTTATTTCTGTGATTTTTACTATACAGATGTGACAGTAGTTGATTGTTGAATCATTCTAAATGTTGGTGGTGGTAGGATGTATGGATATAGGATTTAAGTCCTTGAACATGTGTACTATCCTTTGCTTTT
Organism: Pterocles gutturalis; assembly: GCF_000699245.1. Classification (NCBI taxonomy): domain Eukaryota; kingdom Metazoa; phylum Chordata; class Aves; order Pterocliformes; family Pteroclidae; genus Pterocles; species Pterocles gutturalis. Next base: position 3,120 of record NW_010135070.1, read on the forward strand.
GGTGTTTCCAGAGAAACACGGGGAATGGCAGACAGTTCTTTATTAAAGTTCAATGTTAGGGTTAGTTCCAAAGTGCCAAAAAATGGAAACACCAGTCTGGAAATGTTTCATAACTTACGAATTTTGTTTATAAGGTGGGTTAAAACACAATTTTGGTGTTTTCCTATCCAAGACACTCTAAAGCACAATGTATGTCAGGTATGTAAAAATAAAATGTTTTCATGAAAACACTGAAAATAATTAAAAGTAATATCTTAGGTGATAATGGTGAGAAAAGGGACTCACAAAGAAAGTGTCAACAACAGCAGTGCTGAACTTCAGCTTCTTTGATCTAATATTTATTATGTCACTCAAAGCGGGAGAAGTTGGGGTCAAAGTTAGATATCTCTAGACAAGGGCACAGATTACAGAACTCAGAAGGAGTTGACAACCTCTAAAAGAAGTGCTGATTTTTTCCAATTTAAAATTGAGAAGGAAACTTTTAAGCTGAAATAACAAAGAAAACTGAGAACAAGGACAGAAAATTTGCAAACAAATGGAAAACTTGGAGCTACACAAAAGTGCTGTATTTTATTTTATTCCCAAGTATTTATTTTTCTGTCCAAAGTGATGTGATTTCATGGCATTTCTCTCCTGAATGAAGATCACAAAAAATTCCTGTATTATGACCAAGCAGCGAAACCTCAGATACTTCAGTGGCCCTGAACGTGAGTTTAAACTAACTTTCCTTTGAGCTGTAACACCTTTTTCTTGGTCCCTCTCTACTGTAAAGTGTGCAGTCTTTTTATTTTTCTGTGTTGTATTTATCTGGAATGCAGAAGCATCTGTAAGTCCTCATCACAGTTCTCCTGGTCCGTCTTTAAAACTCAATATGTGATGACACTACCAGAAAATCGACGAGTTATATGATTAGTGCATAAAGAACAGTGCCAAGTATAGTCTTATGTTTCTGTTGCTTCCTGTTTCTTACTTCAGTAGTAAACGTTTTGTTCGTTGCTTGTAGGCAACCTAACACAATAGGCTCTCTTGCATTCCAGGAATTCAAACTCATAATAATGGTGAGGGTGATGATAGGGTATTCACCCCAGTATACCACAGTATTATAGCAATAAAATGGTCCATTTATGCATTTAGGGTTTGAGGGTTTTTTTGTTTTGTTTTTCTTTGTGTTATTCTGTAAGTGGAATCATAGGGTTATTGAAACACAAAGCTATTTTTAGTCAAGATTTTTGCTTTTGATTTATTGAATGCTGTTAGGCTCAAGTCAACCAATTAGGTAGTCAAGAAATAAGTGAAATGGAAAATAAGATGTCACCAAATATGGAGTCATTCAGTGCAATAGAGAAAACTGGATCGGTAGGGATGAGGAATAATGAAACTGTTGTACAAGTTACCTTGCATACACTTTATTTTTGAAACACAAGTCATAAGAGGAGTGACAGATGCCATTATGTAAATTCATTCTTCTAACACTGATTTCAACCACATAAAGAAAATGTAGTCAGAATTGTGCTTGGTTGATTTGTAGAACTGCATGTTTGTAAGACTTAAGTGGTAATAACCATTGTTAAATTACTTTGTAATATGATTTTTTAAAATTCAAACTAAAGTTTCAACCATTACTAATTGAAGGGAATTAACTAGGCATGACTGTTAAAACCAAACAAAAGCCATTGTCAATCTGATCTTAAAACTGAATTTGTATGATTTTCCTTGTTTAGCTTTGCTGACTCCTCGCTTGTCAACCTTGCGTTATTTAGTTCCTGGGTCCCATGTTCACATGTTCATCTTGATCTCCAGAAAAGCCACATAAACTCTGATATGAAGATCTGATGAGATCCAGCTTTCAGAAAATAATTTTTAGTCACGTGTTGTGATGGGTATGGAAATGAAGATTGCATTGTGGTGATTTTACAGCGTGGTTGCTGTTAGCAAACTGAATAAACCCATGGGCCTCTCTCATACAGACTGAGTGGGAACACTGCATCATGTGATAGTCCTGTACATCTGAACATATATTTTATTCACTATGCCTCCTTAATTTTGAAATGACTGGGAAGACTGGAGAAAAACAGAAAGTAGGCTTAGAGGAAGGAGCGATGTGTGGTGTCACCACGCCTGAATCATTTGTCAGACACCTGGCACAGTACGTTGGAACACCCTCCCCTGAGGTGGGCCCTATGTAATTTCCTCTTTTTGTTTATTACAAGAATGCAACAGGGGCAAATACCAAGAATGTTTCTACTGGTGGGTCATTGAGATCCTTCTCATGAGAGTCCGTTCATATAAATGAATGCAGTCCACTGTGAATGACAGTGTTCACATAGGCCAGAAACCATAGCAATCGCATTATGTATGGAGGGGCCTTATGGACAAATAAATCTCCTGCACATCATACCCTAACACAGGTAGCAGATGTTGGATTTGGAAAAGAGAGGACCAAGAGGCAGAAGACTAATAATGGAAAAAAACAAAAATAAGCTACCTGAAAAGCACACATGCAGCATGATTTCTTTTCTTTCTCAAAAACTTTTCATGCAGAATCTTTATTTTTCTTTCAAATGGGGGTTTTCTTTTTGTGAGTATAACTTTCATCACTGCAGAATGGTCCACACAGACATTAAAGTAGAACTGTGGCCGCCCCAGCATGTGGCAAATTTGCTTTCTGAGAGCTGCATTCCTTCAGATCCTCAGATCACAAAGGCAGGAACTGTGTAAGTGCATGCAAAAGAGAGGGAATAATTTCATATCCTCCTCCAGTGTTTATTATTCTTAAAAGATGCATGAATGGCTTATGTTGAAGCAGAAGGTGGCAAAAGTTGTAAAACAGAAAGTGCTGTTTTGAGATGGGTGCTGTGTATGGTTCTGAGTAATTATTGTGACCACGTAGCATAGGCTATGTATTTATGAAGTAACTCGGGCAGACACACCAATTGAGTTAAACCCATTAATGATGAATCTTGCAAGAATCCCTACAACTTCCCATCACTCAATATCAGACATTACGATTGAATATAGGCATCAACATAGAAGATTACAGTCTCCATAGAACCGACACCAGAGAACGGAAACAGGCAAGTCATCATCAGGCACAGATTTCTTCTACTCAAAATAATTGCCTATTTGCTCTGCATTCTGACTCTATTCCTTGGGCTTAGATCTCCTGCACATCTAGTTAGAACTTGCAGAATTAATATCGGGTTTCCTGTCACTTCATTCATTACTTTTGTCAGGGGAATTCAAGGAGGAAAGTCAAAAACATGGTTTTTAGAATCTATTTCTTAAGGACTTATCTTTTTTTCTTTTTTGTTTAAATAGAAACCTGTCTGTTAGCATGTCAGGCTATTTCTTTAGGCTACACTGGAAAGGACATCTGAATAAATTGCGATTTTACAATGCAGGTATTGTTGCTTGAAGATCATTATTGTGTTACCCTTTCTACCCACAGCCACACCTTTAAAAAAAACAGACTTTAGAACGGAAAAAATAGGTTGAATAGAGGATTGGATGTGTTCTCTTTAGACTTCTCTTTCAAAAGATTTCTTCTGTTCTGAGTCTTAGAGCATAAGAGCAACGCTTTGAATAATGTAGCAATACAAAAACGTGCTTAATTTGTTTAATGTAGTGCTAGGAGATCTCAGTGGGCCTTTGTGTAAAGAATGATGATATATAAACGGCATATTGAGCATCTTCACTGGAAAAAAAAGTGTGTCTCACTTCTAGCTGTGTAGTAGTCTGTCAACAACAACAAAAAAAGGCAATGATCCTTTAAACTTTTAAGTAATTTTCTTTAGAAAGCTGACCTGCATTTTCATGCATTTATGAATGGAGTGATGGATGGACATGGAGTGCCATAAGACCAATAATCACATGGTCCCACTGACTTCAATAGATTTATACTGGCTGAGGAAGACCAAAAAAAGTGGTTTAATTCTTCATGCAGAAGAAATTTCAGTAAATGAATACAATCCTAAAGATACACTCAGAACAATTGCTTCTACAGCCCGCTTTGTTCCAAAGAGTGTAGATGCTGTTACAGAAAATAAATTACTGGACTTTGTTAGTCACTGCCACTGAAATTAGTGAGTGTACTGGAATCCTTACTACTTCTCTTCCCTTAACGTTGAGATTTTTTTCATTGTTTTATGCACACTCATGTATGTCCCTCAAGTCGTAGCCATTATTTCCTCTCTCTGTGTTACAAAAATGGAAAGGATGTCGTTTTCATTTCTTAATTATTATCTTCATGATCTGCCTAATCATTAATTAGATAACGAATCCTTGCAATAGAGTAACAATTCCAGCCAGTATTTGACAGAAAAATATATGTATTCTTATGCTGAACTGTCTTGTTTTGTCTTCACTCGACTGTTTTCGTGTGGCAGATTTTTTTTTGAAGGGTTGCATACACAAATAATTATTAGTTTCCAACATAATTTTGGAAACATCTTGGAGAGAGTATGTGTGAAGCAGTTCAACATGAAAGAGAAAAGTTAAAAATACGGGTTGACTTTGCTTCTCTGCTATCATTGATCTTGGTGGTTTTATTTTAAAATATAATTCTGTACATTGTTAAAGTGAGGGAGCTTCAGATCATGCTAAAGTTTTCTGGAAAATAGATTTTATATCAGAATTGGAAATTAAATGAGAAGTAATGAGAAAAGAAATTAGGTTAAAAGGCCGGAAAACCCATTAGAAACTGTATGTTTATGTATTATCAAACAAATCAAATGTCAGGGGAAGACATTTGTGAAATAATTATCAATCATTTAAAACAAAAAGGAAGCAAACAACAGAAACCTACATTTTTATATTTCAGAGGCTAAATCCAGGCTGCTAAATCCATCAATAAAGAAATTACACAGTCTTATTCTGATTTTAAAAGATTTTGAACAGTCACAGCTTCCATTGCAGTCACACTGTCAGCAACTTTGCTGGAAGGCTTCCCTCCACAAACATTGTTTTCTGTTCAGAGGTAGCACAATGTTGTTGAAGTGAGAGGTTTCACTTCACATGTAGAGTAGAGGAGACCGTTGAAATGTCATTCAGCAGAGCTGTCAGAGCCATAGCATGCAAACTGAACAGCGTTGAGAGTAAATGTGGTGTGAGGCATGGGGATGGATGTGGGCCTTGCCAACAGGAAACTGGGCTTTATGAAAATGAATATTAATCTTGAAGCAGCGAGGTGATAAATTCAGGGAAGAAAATAACTGTTTTGTTTTCCCTTCAAGTTTCTCTTGTGCAGGCATTCAGATTTGTGCATGTTATTCTCTAAGGGCTCAGTGTTTTGAACTGTCTCTTTACTTGTGCCTAAAACTGTTCAAAATAGGGATATGGTAGGAAAATCCCAGAGGTTTGTGAAGGTAGGTAGATATTAGATAATCAACTGTATTTTGCTGTTCTTGAAATCAGGTGGCAAAGCTTCTTGAAAGTAAACAGGGGCAAGTCTATATTTAGCTAAATTAAATGTTATTAAGTACAGAATTATTTTTGTCTTTGCAATAGCATTATCTTTGGCTTTATATGAAGATGACGGGGACATGAGCACATCCTATTAGATGACATTGCCCTCTAGGGATATAGGAGTGTGACTTGGAATAGCTAAAAGTTACAGTAAATAATGCAGGTTTGTTTGAAGCTTTAGTTAACTGCACTTTGTTCTGGTGTTCTGTATTTGATTTTTCACAGATACCTGGTTACATGCACATATACAGATATGTATATGTATATATGTTATGTGCAGAGACACAAATGCACAGAGAAATGTATACATGTACACCTCTGATGGCATCCAGTCTTTATTATCATTGCAAGCTCAGTTTTCCTGGGCACTGTAGGTGGAGCTGTCTTCTGATGAAACATTTTAGTGAGTTGATGGTGGCATTGCAACCGTGTATTGGTGAAAGAGACCTTCCCTGAATACAATGAAGTGGGAAATGAGGCTGAGAAAATAGGGCACCAGGCATAGCTCTTTGAGAAGGGTTATCTTGTGAATAAATACTGCACAAGAACTGAGGAAATCTGTACTCAGTGACTGTGTGACCCTGGACAACTTGCATTATCCTTGTGCTGCAGCTCATCTCTTTGTGAAACAAAAATACTTCACTACCTATTGGGAGAACAAATTAATTAGTGCCTGTGAAGGTTTTGCAAACATAGTCTGTGATAGACACCATTGAAAGAAAACCTTATTGAGTGTATGAAAAGTGGCAGCAGAAGTTACCTTGAAGGAGCATGGCATGACACAGCTTGAGAACTACGTAAGTATACTTGCACCCTAATCCTGCAACACTAGTACATCTTGCCTAATGTAAATATGAATAGTTCAGTTAGTATGAGAAGACCCTCCTGCAATGGAATTATAAAGCAGGAATAAGAGATACAGGATGAAACCTGGAATAACTCTGTGTTCATTTTATATGGTATGTAAATACAGTAAAAACTGATAATAAAAGCAAGCTAGTTTGGTTCAAGCTGACCATGTCAAATAACTGTATTTTTCTTCTAGCATTGTAAAGAAAGTCTTCCTGGAGCAAACTTTCAATATTATTCTGGCTTGGCACCAAGGCACCCAAAAAATCAAAAGCTTTTGCCCAAATACACTTTCATCTTTGCTTAATCAGGGGCAAAAGCAGTCTGGTGCAGACAGGATGGGCTGAGCCCTGAGTCACCATGATTACATCTGATGTCACATGTGCTTGTATTTCTGTCCAGGAAATATGTGCTGTCCAGGCTAGTTAAAAACCCTATGCACATACCGTGTAGCTGACCAGTAAGTTTCCAGGAAATCTCGTACAACTCTGTCCCACTGAATGTGCCATTTGATTGATGCACATTAATTACATGGTGCGTGTCCAAGTAGTCCAGTTCTCTGGGCACCTCAGACAGGGGTGGAGACAAAGAAATCTTACATTTCTCATCTCCTGCTTCACCAGCAAGTCCATGCTGGCCTGTTCAATGAAGCTTCCTCCACCCTTGGCATGAGGTCTTAGTATCACTGCTTATCTTGTCTCCAGTAGCAGAAGTTTGTCCTTCTCGATTCGGAGCTGAGTTTTAGGGCCTGAGGCTCTGTACTCCCCACTGCTAACAGCCCAAGAAGTAGAACTGTACTGTGTAGGAATAAGAAATGTAGCTTAATGGCAGCATTTTTAACCATTTGTTGTGGCCCCTTTAAGGATCAGTGATCAGCTAGAATCCTGATGCTGAATAAAATCTAGATTTCCATTATTCCTCTCCTCGACACTGCTGTTAACACTATGAATAAACCACTTTCTCCCATGTTTTAGAGTTACAACCAAATCTCTTAAGGCGGTACAGTATTCTACTGTTGTGTTAATCCTGTAGCATTTATACTGACATCAGTGTGTTGTGGTTCATTATCTGGAAATTTTATTTGTGTGCGGTTTCTAGAAGAACATTTGTGTGCAGCTGAAGAACAGTTAAAAAGTTGTGTGGCGCTCATGCTTTTGTTATTCAGTCTTTACCTTACCCTTCATTTAAATTTCATTGTTCCTCTTCTGACCATCATTAGGACTGTGGGATTTTTCTTCCATCTCTGGATCTGTACCAGAAAACATTCTAGAAAATAAGGTTTTCCCCTGCTCACTTCAGTCCATTTGTCTCTTACCAGGTTGCAAAGTTCAACAGCAACAGGGCTGAGCTGGCCTTCTCAGGGCAGAAGAAAGCCGTGAGGTCTCTGCTAGGCCTGCCACGTTCCTCAAAATAGAATAGTTGTTGACCTTTAATTCTTACTCTACAGTGTTGTCTTCAAGTTATATTAGCAACGTGGAGCAGACTTTGTTCTCTGTCTCCAGGGAAATACTACATTGTAAGCAGTAAAGCTGGCAAAAAGAAAAAAATAAAAATAAAAATAAAAATAAAAGAAAGAAAGGAAACTGAGAACCAGATTAGCATCTCTATTAACAGCAGAGTGAAAAATAGGATCACGTTCTCAGTGGACTCTTATTACAGTGGTGGAAATTGCAACCCAGAGGTCGTACTCTTAGTCACTGGCAACAGAATGTTGTCACTCCCTGCTGGCTGATTCATGAAATCGTTTGCTCTGAAGAAAATTGCTGCTTCACATCAGCTGGAGACAGCTTTTGTCAGGCCAGACTCTGATGCGGCTGTTTGGTTGTAATCATGCTTTGAATGGAGTTGCACACAGACTCATCATGCCAGTGTGGCTGTGTCCATGTGCCTGTAAACCAAGGAAGGATCCCGCACAGATGGGGACAAAACAAAGAATGGTTGGATTTAGGTGCTAGAGTCTGTTACTGCTTCTCATAACGTAATTTATCTGGAAGACAGGTCCTTGCTTTCATGTAATCATCTCTAATTTTGTCTCCTGTGGCAGATAAGTGGTGGATCATATATTGAGTTTTGAGATAAGCTTTTAAATCTACTTTGATAGCAGAGCCTTGGTATTGTTGTGTAGGGGAGACTCTACAGTCTCCTCAGTTTCGTTCATGTTTTGATGCCATGCAATTACTCAGAGACCATCCACAGTATTAGTGGGTTCTTCATAGTACAACAGAACAGGTCTTCAGTCTCTGTTTACAGATAAAACCACATTTTTTATAAACTTCTGTCATTCTGTTTGCTACAGGCAGTCACTTTATGCCATCCATTTGCTTTTTCACTTACAGTGTTTTCTTGCTGCAGTCTTTGTATTGTGAAGGCCTCTGCTGTAATCCAGAAATGGGTAAGGACATGAGCTGCATTTGCTCTTGTGTGGAAGCTAGAACATTTTCAAGGACAGTTCAGATGCATTCCTCTCCCTACTCTCCCTGGTTTTCTTATTTCTGTACCTTTTTTTCTTTTTCACCTATTCTTCCTTGTTGTGCTTGGCTCACTCCTGTTTTTATTATTCCAGTATTTTTGACTGAAAGAATAGAGGACTGATTTTTACTTTTCCAATCTTACCATTGAAATCACATTCCTTTTGTAATTTTTGGACTTAAGGCAAAGCAGGATCTAGCATGACCTTCGTATAACCTGAGGCATGTATTACACAGAGTTAAAGAAGATTGGCCATCACTCAGTCTCTGATATGTAAGTTTGCTTCCTTCTCTTCCCTCAGCTGAGAGCTCTACACTTGAAAATTTCAGACAGGTTAAGTATTATCTATTTAATATTCTAGGATATTGTCTCAGATCATAATAAAGGCCTTTTAAACGGCAAGGGTTAGAATTTTCCTTATGTCGTAGTACATTAGATTTAGTGTTGGTATCATCAACACATTATGGAAAGAGCTAAGAAGTATGAGTAAGTTCTTCTATTGTCTTGGGAAAATATAATTTCACTTTTTTTGTCTTTCCCTTGGCTAAAATATTGTCATAAATAGATGACTTACCGGAAAGTTCCCGGTGAAATTACTGCAGTTTTCTGTCATGGAAATCACAGGTACAGTTGTACCCTAAAGACAGAGACTTTAAGCTGGTGCAAAGCCTCCGTGTCCTGGCAGGAGCTCCAGGTGGTGGTATGCTTCAAGGGCTTGTTGTCTTCTTGCCCTCCAAGTAAATGGAGTTGCTGAGAAGTTTTTTTTCCAAGGCTCTTTCTTCCTTTCCCAGCGCATACATGCCAGTGCCACATTTGCTTCCTACCTGCATGTGCTTGCTGAGGGGAGCAGTGACGTTTGGTTCAGGAGCACCCTGAAAAGCCTGTCTTGCAGACTCGGGGATTGGAAGTTGCCGTGAGGAGCAGCTGATGCACTGAATTGGAGCTGGGGGTGTGAGGGCACTGGTGTGTCCTGTGGCGCTGGTGGTCCATGTTCTGAGCTGGACCCCTTCTGCCAGGGAGAAGAAGGGAAGGAATCAGTGGCCTTACTTACATGTTGTTTACAAAGTATTCCCTCCCTGCCTGTGGGCCTGTTCACAGATGAAGATGGTAGAGCACACAGCGAGGTTTTGTGGTGCACAGTAATTATCCAGTCCGAGGTGTTTAACATGATTTGGATATTCTCTATCACAGCAAAATGAACTCCTGCCTTTAAGAAGCGGTCAGCCACCATCTCGTAAATGCTTTCTGCTGTGTAACCTATACCCGGGCACAGTTCTGACACAGTCAGGGTCAAATCCACCTTTTAAAGGTATTCCATGCATTTAAGTGAGGAAGCTGGCGATGCTGCATGTTAGCTTCTAGCAAACTCCCTCATTGTAGGGCATACTCTTCCAGTGAATGCAGAAGAATAAAATTGAAGAAGGTCAATAACAATAAAAAGAATTTTTGCTTCAACTTTTCCTTCTTTCTCACAGTAGTGTCAAAATCGTATTGCTCAGCTATGTTCTGGATTATAAGTGACTAGAGGTTTTGCTGCTGCACCCAGTAGTCATTATTGGAATGTGTGTTAATTAGAACTGATTTAAATAAAAGGATTTTCATTAGGCAATCGGAGAAAAAAAAAATATTTCTGAGTATTTTTAAACTGTTGAACAGATTGATAGCTGGTTAAAAATTGGGTTTATTTTTCATTTACGCAGGAATATTTAAGGCATCCACACTAATCAGTGCTTCTAGGAATATGCTGTTTCAGCTGTGATATCAAGAAGGTGATGTTACTGCTTGGACCATGCACAGAGCATCCTTACCCAAACCAAATATTTTTTCCTATTGTAAGAATTTTCTACTGATACTTTTTAATAGGCTAGGAGTAGAGCTGGAAATAATGTTGGCGTTATATGTATGGCCACCTTTTTATGGCAGTGACCATTCACAACAACACAACAGCTGTGTCTTTCCTCACAACTGGTAAACGAAATGTAGTATTTAAACATGCACGTCTGAATTAAGTAAGCTGATGGTCATAACTGAAGCTTTTTTTCCTCATGCAGTTTAACTCTGTGTTGCATAAGCTTTTCTGGACATTGATGGTAAACATATGTTGTAGTGTGAGCAGCGAATGCCAAGACTCAACCTTAATTAGTCAAAAATAAATGTCTGTGTACAGCAATTATCATTATGCTGGTGGAAAGAAATCATTGTGTTGACATAAGACATTTGGCCAGGTTTCCTTGTTTTTACTGAAAACGTGTTTGAAAATAATTTTCTTTTCACCATAGTTTTAGTTCTAGCAGTGTCACACAGAAAAGGAATAAGTGAAAGTAATGGTCTGGTGTATCTAAATAAATACTGAATATAAAATAATAAATAATTTAATAAAGTTAAATTTAAAATAAATAAATTCAATACTAAATAACAAAGACATACTTAAACATCTACATGAAGTAACCTTGTATTAGCAGAGCCAGAGTTGGTTCTTTGTACTGCATAAATTCCAATCATTTTGTCTCTGAACTGTCAGTGCAAGTAAGTTTTTCTTAGTGGGATAATAGCAAAGTCTCTGATCAATAACATTAGTTTATGAGAATAGTAAAAATAGATTTTATAGCACAAGTGCAGACCTATTGTTTTGAGAAGCAGCTTCAGATAAAAGCTTTGTCTTTGCTCTTTTCTCCTGAGACTACTAAAGAGAACACTAAAAAGTAAAATGGGTGACCACAGAAGCAAGTAGGGTCACCCATTACCAGGGATTCATTTTATTTCCATTAGAGGAGAACTAGAAAGCATCTCACACTATTTGCACCTGATTTTCCATTATAAATTACGGTACATGAGGTCGTTTAAAAATTGCTGAGCCTTTCAGGTAAAGCTGACTCTGTTGCTGTTCCTTAATAATTGAACAGTAAGAAATACAAGATCTCCATTTTCATCCAAACAAAATAACTTATGAGATTATGGGAGAGGGCAAGAAAGTATATGAAGTACAATCTTCCTAAAAGCTCATAGCGCAGTCTCAGAGGGGATTTAAAGAGTGGGTTTGGGTTCACATTTGGAGGATGAAGCTTTTTCAGTCAACTTTTGCCTGCAGTTTGGAGTCCTTAGACCACACGGTGTCTGGTGTACGTTGTTACTGGACTATTCAAGTGGTACACCAGTATGAAGTAAATGCACTGAAGTCAGGGTGCTACTTGTTTAAAAACGTGAGGCAACTCAGACCTGTTCTCTAGTTCGCTGCTGCAACATATGGATTTTCAGCTTTAAGGCTTATCTGAGAGTACAGAACCTTACCCTGTAGTTTTTTGCTGAGAACTAGTTCCTGATGATGGGCTAGCGGGTGTCTTGACTTTATGTGTTGTTACTAATACAATGGGATTCCAGCTTTAAGTTTAAAGACCCCAGAAAACCCTATTACCTGTAATTTTTGAGTGGTGGCACTAAAATAAAAATGCTGTGAGAGAAAACAAAGTTCGTAAGAGAGACTCCAGCATAACTGCTGTCATGTTTACCTCCAGTTCAAGTCATAGGCCAGGAGCCTGTGCTAAAACCCATTGAAGGTATTGAAGGTGTTCTCATCAACTTCACTGGATCTTGGGATCTTGGGTTGGATATTATTCACCTGATCCCTCTAATTCCTTGTAATCCATGGCAGAAGTGTGTGGCTGTGCGGCAAGTCATGGTCTGGGAATTCAAAATGAAAAACAGTAAAATGTCTTAAAATGCTTTCAGGAATATTTTTTAAGTTTGGCATTTTTTTTTGTTTCACTTGAAGGAATCAACTGCTGCTCAAGCGTTTGTGCTCCAATAAGCCTCTGAAACAGTAATTATACAAGAGGCCAATGGCATAAAAATGGTAAAAGCAACCACTTTTTTCTGTTTTTTTTTTTTTTAAATCCTAGAAGTCAGAATTCCAGACAGTAATTAGCATTCACAAAATTTATACAAAAACATAAAAAATATATATTTTGTTTTTCTTTGAAAACTGTTCACACTTGTCAGCAATTGTCAATGAGGAGAACTTTTGGTAGGGGACCATTGCATTATCCCACCTTTATTCTACTAATTCCTGGTGTAGTTTCCAGAAGAACTATGTAGGCTCTTTTACCTTCAGTGTCTTGCTTGGTTACTCTGGCATGAGAGAAACAGAAGGGAGCTGTGGCACCTAAGTTCCACACAAAAATTCTTCAAACATGGAAAGGTGGGTTGGTTTCTTAAGCATTCACTTTTAACAGTGCTGATTGAACAAGTGTGGGGCTTTGCTTATTAAAAAAAAAAATAATATCTACTTGCTTCAATATTTATTTATTATCTGTCTCACAGATAATATGTGAAGTGCTTTGAATGCCTTCTAACCAGTACTCCTCTTCAAAATACGATACTGTCTCAGTTTTTTGGTACATGGCTCTTCAGTGTGGCAGGAGTCCAAGACAGTCTAAAAAAGTGGTTTTTGCAGGAGGTATTAACCTGGACAAATTCTATGTTTTTTTGATTAGAATTAGCACATAAAAACAATGTATCCCAAATTTCAGTTGGTTATGGGTCCTGTTCAAAAGTAATGGAAAATACAGGTCTAAGCACCAGTGCATAAAATGATTTCTGCAAAATGATGCACATGCTTAGTTGGTTTGATTGCACAGTTGTTCGATAAAAAGACCTCCTCTTTTGCTGTAAAGGCTCTTTGAGAAATTTAAAAACTGCAAAGCAAATTGCTCCTCAAAGACCCCACCTCCTTTTCATCCAGTAGTTTAAGGTTGTGAAGAGCTGTCATAGCACTTGGGGCAAAGGATGAACTGTAGCTGATACATTTCAATTTTACACCAGGGACTTCCAATAGGGCAGAACTTTCTTGTATTGTCAAGTTTGAGGAAGCTGCTTTGTTTGGAAAAACTCACAGGCCCGACTCTGCTCTTATTCACAGTTACCTCAAATTTAAATTAGACTTCTGTAGAGTGGCTTTGGATTCACTGAGAATCTCTAACTACTGTGAGCTCAGATTCAGGCCTTTTGTTTATAATAAAGGCAGAATCCAACATTAAAGTGCAGAGTATTATTTAATCAGTTATTATTTCATAAAGTTAATTACTGAACTCCTCAGTTCTGTTCTGGATTTGTTCTTCATCTCTTCGTGCTCTACAGCAGAGACCAGAGCTGGAGTCAGTTAAGAAATGCAGTTTGTTAAAATAAAAATATGACATCATATTACAACATTTCAGCGCTGCTTTAATACTGTATTTCAGCTTTGCTATTTTGATTGATTTTATTTAAGTTTCAATACCATATTGAAGCATCTGTTTCTATATGTTATCTCCATGAAATAATGTATTGAATTATAACAGTTTCTCCTTATCAGCAACATTGGAATGGAACATTCCAATAGGCCTGAATCAGGCACTCTCAATCTGTTCTTCTGCTGAAAATTTAATGATGAAAATAGTTTTTTAAACAAAAACAAACTGTAAAATGAGTGTTGTAGTTTCTTATAGAAAGGAGACTCTAGCTTCTGATCCACTGAGAAATCTTTATGGGGGCTTCTGCAACAATGTGATTAAGTATAACTTTTCTGTGTAGTAGCTGGGGTGTTTGCATCAATTGCAACAAGATCTGGACCACACTTCAGAGTTGGCATGCTGTTTCTCTAATGTATGCACATGGTTAGCTGTTCTACCTGCTCTGTGTAATTTCTGTTTCACAGGATAGAAACATTGACTTTGTGCTTGACACACTATTTCTCCTCTGGGATTTATTTTCCTTTCCTAATACATTCTTACTCTTTAGAAATAATTATTATACAAAAAGATGAAAGGATTGCTTCCCATTTCTTCAGACAAAGAGATGAACCAGAGATAGTTACTTAAGCTGCAATACAGTTTATCAAAAGTAAATAACTTTTTCTTTCCTTGCTAGCCAAACAGCTGTTTGCTTTTTTAATTGTTGCTTTGGGGTACTTTTCTGTTACATAAAGCTGTTTCCCCAATTTTTATAGTTAATATTGTGAAAGTGGTATGTTGTAGAAACTAAAATGCAATGCTCATTGTTTTGCTTTCATGAGCAGCTGTACAAGTCCACTGAATATCACGTAGTTAAATTTAACTGTAAACCTACTGGACAAATATGCAGTGTATTGTTAAAACGCTGAGCAGCAAGGAATCATTTGAACATGTAATTGCACGCTTTCGTTATACATCCAAGTATATATGTTAGAGTCCATCCTATGACGTCCCATCCAGTATTGTGGACCTCTGGGACAAAATCTATTACTCCACAAAATTATCAATTCTGTCCTTCAAGCGCTCTGTGTGGCATAGGATGATGTGTTATTTGCTTCACTAGTTACAGTTTCCCTTCTCATCTAACACTTTGTCTTTGCATGTTCTTTTGTCCTTTCGTGTCACATACCATCTTTTGTAATTCTTCATTTTCTAAGAGCAGAATAGCTATGCTTGTATTTTCTAATCTTCCTTGAAGTTCAAGTTTTATTTATTTTAAGACTTTGGGATGAATGAGTACTGCATGACAGAACTTCTCTAGAAGCCAGTGGACTCACTAGGGCAGAGAGTTGCTCTGTTGATGGGGTCCTGAAACTTCTACAGTTTTCAAGCTTACAACAGCAAAATTCATTCTGTGAATAAACTCTTCAGGTTCTGTAAAGACCGTAGTCTTGCTGGGTGCATCCGTCTGAGCCCAGGTATCGAATCAGAACTTTAACTTGCTCTGTCCTGTCTTGCTTCTAGAGCTTTTGTGTGTCTCATGTCTCCCTCAGAAAATACTGAATGAGTAAACAGGTCTGCTTACAAAGAGTCTTTGATGTTACTGTACAATTAAGTTTTTCTTAAAAACTAAAAATTACTGGTCTGTGGCAGATGAAGGGGTTGGTTCTTGCATGGATGTTTCAATCAGATATTCTGTGTGATTTGTACATGCAAATGTTATCAAAATACTTAGAATTTTGAAGGAAGTTAAGAAAAAAAAAAGTTATCAAAGCTTGATCAGTTTGGATGTTTGGTGTAATTTTGAACTCAGTTATTGCTCTGCTCTGTTTTTCATGGCTGTGGAGGATTTACCAAGGCTGAAAAATAAATTAATCCAACTTTCTCATAAAAACATACTTTGGAAAAGATCACTGACTGTGTGCTGGGTATTAATTAATATACCAATGACTTTCTCATCACTTTTCTTCACATTAACAAAATGAAGGTCTTTAAAGACTCATATGACTGTTCACAATGCACGTGTTGCTAGGCTATGTACTGGAAATGTTGCTGTCATTTTTGCACAAGGTGAAAGGAAGAGATTAAACTCTTCCTGACATGCTGAAAAATATTCTGTCTTCAAAAATATTAGTCGTGAAAGCAGTTAAAATGCATAAATATGTTCTTGTTATTACTTTTTTATATATGTAGTTCTTGGCATTGCTGGCCAGACGATGCTATATCACTATGAATCAGAAGCTGTGGAGGGCAAGCTTTTCTCAGTAATTCTTAAGACAGAAAAAGTTTCAGAGCACCTGAAATAATGAAAAAGATTCACTGAATGCAAATGACATCTTTCATCTTCCTTTATGAAGCACATGCTCATGAATATATACATTTTTGCATATGTAGAAGCTCAAGTGTATCTGCCTTCTGATGAAAGAAAGAATAAGGAAATTATGTATTCAGAACTAGTTAGAAGTTTGCTTTTTTTGTTGAATACTCCAATTTAGTTGAAGTTTATTTCCTGAGATGGAACATTTCTAAGAGGCTGCCAGATTTGAGAAAGGGGTACTTATTATCCTTCCATCTAAAGGTTTTGTCTTATTTTAAATACCAGTATTGCTTTTGGTAATATAACAGCCTTTTGGCACTTCAGTGCTGTCTGTCTGAACAGTCTGTCCATCTTAAGTAGCAGAGCATGAAAGGCTGATTTCCTAAGGGAACTGTAACAATATTGACAAGCTTGATTGACATAAAACCAGTCTCTCTTTTTCACCTTCACTGAACCCTTAGAGTAAATTCAGGGCCTGATTGAAGACAGATAGGGCTTTAGCCATTGACTTCCATGGGAACGGAATTTGAACACTAGCAAGTACTGCCCTCTCCTAAAGCAGCTCTGAATGTCTTGGCAAATGCTGTTTAGAAGCACTATCAATTTGATCTCACTTCCTTCTCAGGACTGAAAGCCAAGTTCAGGGCTATTTATTTCTTATTAACTAGAGCAAGCTTTGGATGGGAACTACAGCACGCATTTAAATCTTCCACTTGAAAAATGGGTTATGGTTTAATGAACCTTGTTCAGGTTAAAGCTGTTATTTGTTCTTGATATTTCTATTTGTTACTGTCAGGTAGAAGTCAAAGAAAGAGCAGTGCTTTCTATCTTGAAGAGTTTATCAGGATGGAATAGCCTGAAATTTGTCTCAAGTGAATCAATTCTCACTTTTCTGACAGGAAAATACCAACAGTAGATTTTCAAGATATGTTTCAAAATACCAAACATGCTCAAAACTTTGAGGATGTCAAGAACCATACAAAAACATGTGCTTATCAGTTCAAAATATGAACTTCTACAGATATCCAAATTACATTTTCTATTAAGTCAGCAGCACAAAAGGTGAGAGAAGAGGCAGGGACACTGGCATTTATTTTCAGGCAGTGTGTTCATACAGAGGAAAAGGAGGAAAGTAATAATTTAGTCCATAAATTGAAGAGTTTCTGGAATGGGAGAGAGCAAAAGCAGAAAAAGTTTAAAATATTCCCCTTTTTCCTTCTTCCCATTCTGAAGTATTTGAGAGTAAAATATTCTGCTGCAATCCTTTGATATTATTCATGTAATGTTGATATGGTTTGAATAGTTCCCAAATATTTTCTTTTTAAATTGATAACCATAGACCCCAATAATGATTTTTTTTCTTGTCTGAAGTAATTTTTTTATTTTTAAAGCACTTTTGGCATTTAGTGAAACCATCAAAAAAGAATTCTACTTAGAAATATTTTGCTGTGTAGTGGAATAAGATATGCTTTTTATGGTATATTCTGGTTTTATGTATTTGATTAGTAAAAATGATGGTACTGATGTCAAATATTAATGTGCATCTGATCTTGCAAAGCCTGGAGAACCTTTCTTACAAGAGATTTGAAGAGGGCTGAAGTAAACCAGAGATTTGCATTCTTCTATTTGCTTAGAGCAACATGTTTGAACTCCTAAGACACTGTTACACTCTGCCATATGTCCTTAAAGATTATTGATTTGATTTCTTTATATTTTGAGGTTGGTAACTATAGTTGTTTCCAGGTGTAAACCATTAAGACCTGCACCAATTCAGAGCTAATAAGATAATTTTCTATCTTGATGGATGTAAACAAACAACCAAAAACTATCATCCCGCCAGACTATTTTCTTTTTATTTTTTTGCTTATGTTAATGTTGATTGACAGAGACTGACTTTTTCCCCAGAATTCCTCTCAGTTTGCTGTAGAGGAATATAACCTCCTGTGCAGAACCTTACCTGTGAAGGGCGTGGTACTGGTGTTTTTTTCTAGATGGACAGGGGCAAAGTTGTTTAGCAGTTCTATTCAATCTCAGTCAACTTTTGGAAGCCCAAAGTTAACAAATTAAGAGATTGTCGGATGGTAATGCTGGATATTGGGAAGTCAAGAGGAGCAACAGCTTCCTATTTCTGGTTGGCTAATATATAGAGATGAGAGTTAGTAAACCATATGACTTCCCAACTAGCTTGCCCAACCACATCCTAGTGTATGAACTAATACCACATGTGTACATTTCCAGAAGATCATGGCATGTGTAAATATCCAATGTGCAGATTGTTTTTGCGTGCTCCTCCTAATGGAATTGTGTGTTGCTTAATAGTTGTTCAGTGCTTCAGAAAAAAAAGCTTTTGAAGCTTCAGGTGTAACGTTTAATAGGCCTTTCTCTAGTGCTAGCTTAGCACCTGCTCCTCCCTCACAGTAACATCAAAGTGAATTGTAAGTAACTGCTATGAAATCACGCAGCATCGTGCTGTGAAGTAAAACTGGTGAAAGTGCAGGGCAATCAGCCTTGTACGATCTCTCTGTCTGCAGAATCTCCACAGCCACCTGGATGCTTTTAAAGCTTCATTATTTTAAGTATAAAATGGTTGGCTGAGCATTGCTTCTACCAAAATCTGATACAATAATCGAAGTCAGAGGTGGGTGAAGGACCTCTGCGGTCACACAGTCGAGCTATCTGCCAATAATGGAATGTTCCCTGCAGTTCAGTTTCTAGTGACCTTGGAAATTACTAGCCTGGTAAAATGGTAATGGAGAAACAAAGCTGCTAAAGCTTCAGAAGTAGCCAAAGTGATGTTGTCCCAATGATAAATTGTGGTTTTGATGTGAGATTCTCTATGTGCATTGCTCCTTGGTTGCAGTTTTGAAGTGGTCACTGTTTTAATCTACGCTTTCTGACCCATTCTGAGCTGGATATGTAACTAAGAGGTTGGGGGAGGTGAGCTTGCTTTAATATTATATGAACTTACCCTTTAACCCAATCATTATTTTCATTACAATGAAATAAGTCAGCAACTTGACTCACCCCCTCACTGCAACATTTCATTCGTGTCCCTGCACTTTTATTCTTTCAACATTTCTAGCTTCCCAGAAACAGGAAACAAGGAGAAAAAAACAGATTTCTTGCTTTGTTCCGTCAAAACCCGTGCTTAATTAGCTAAAGTCTCTACTTTTCATGCTTGCAAACCCAAAAGTTCCTAAAAAAATTCAGATGTGACACATCATTTTTCAATTTCTTTCAACTAAGCCAATATTGGTTTATTTATCCGTTGACGTAGGCAATAAAGGCCAGCTTGGCGTACACCTAGTGAAGTGGGTAGAATTTGGCCCCTCTTTCAAGAAGGAGGCCACAAGGACAAGCTCCCACCAGCAAGCTAATTACAGTTTTGGCTGAAAAATGTTTTAGGAGGCTGCTAAAAGTTGGGTATGGAAAAAGATCCCAAGACAAAAAGTTCCCTTCCTGTTGTACCCATTTGATGGGTGGTAATTTCTTCACTAGGGGGACCTATTGTGAGCTGCCTTTTGGGATGTGCAGCTCTATGAATTTCTCCGTGGGGCTCCAGCCCCCCTGACCATTGTATTCACGCACACCAGTTCTCAGTTGGAGAGAAAAGGGGTTTTTTCAGCTGCCAGCTTGCTTAAAAGAAGAGTTAAGAGGAAAAGAAAGCTAACTGGCCTGTGCCTGGCAAAAGTCTCTATTTTATTCTGTTTATTCAGATTTTTAAAGGATTGGGTGCCGAGAAACACAAAAATAGTGAGAACACTTATTCCTTAAACAGATTCTTGCGAAATTTTTACAATAAAAACAGAAAGCTACTTTAGTAAAGCCATGTTTATCCTTGCTCTAATGCTGGTCGTGAATACGTGTCTAACTTAGCTGGAACTAATGCCTGACTCTACTATTCCACTACAGCAACTTAACATTCTGCGTAGGCTGATTATTTTTTCAACAATATTTGCTAAATTCTTTTAAGGGCTGCCAGTATATATTTTTTGAAGCTTAGCTGGTAAGAACAGCTGCCAGTGGAGTCAAGGCTAAAAGAGGCAAAAAGTATCTGCAGAAGGCAAGATTTTACTTCAAAAGATCAGTATTACAAAGCATTACTGTTGCTGGTATAACCACTTTCTTTGGGGGGGATGCTAATATAGACTGGGTTTCTTGTCTTCACAGCCCCCACTGAGCCTTTGCTGTGCAAATTTGCTGATGGAGGGCAAAAGAAGCGCCAGAATCAAAGCAAATACACACAGAATGGAAGGCCGTGGCCCAGAGAAGGAGAGGTAAGTGCCACATGGCAGTTATTTTCCCAGGGTTTGGCACAAGTCAGCTGCACCCTTTCAGGGCTACGAAGAAATCAGACTGCACACAAAATACTATCTTTTCACACAGAAAGAGGTATATAAGCAATCAGGGAGAGAGGCTTATAATAATGTGCTTAAAGTTACAGGAAAAGATAATTTCAGAGCTCAGTGTGGAACTGTGCACAGCCTTGTCCACCCTTAGCTCTCCATCTGCAGCCAGACCTGAGCCAAATATTCTCTTACTGGTGTGCCTTACACGGCATACCTTTTATAAACCCCAAATAAATTTACACTTGGGCAACTCAACAGTGTTATTTCTTCTATATAGTACCTGGTGATAAAACATCATCAGGCAATAGGTGAGCTGTTAGAAAAGGGAAAGATGTACTTGCACATCCATGTAAAAGTTTCCCAAAAGCTTATCCAAGCTGTGCTCTTCATTCTGTCCAAAACAGTTTACAGTAGCCTCTGCTCCATCCTGTGTACAAAGGTAAAAAAAAAAAATCTAACAGTTACTTTCTGCTCTGCTGCAAATAGTCTGTTACTGGAGTTTCTTTTCTGTGTACTTTTACATTAAGTGACTCCAAATATGGGTGAAATAAGAAAGGAATTTATTTGACTTTTCAAAGAGCTTGTTTACTCTTCTTGAATGTTGTTATAGGATAAAGACACTTGAATAAATGAGGTAGATCTGGTCATAGTACCTTCTTATGCATGATTATAGCTACGAAGGCTAAAGGACTTGTAAGTATTTCCATCCTAAACACCTATTCTTTCTGTTTATGATTGAGAATTCAAAGAAAAAAAAGAGTACGTTGCTCAGTTGTGACCCGCTAGAATACAAGTTGGAGGGTTTTTTCCTTTTTTTTTTTTTTTTTTGGTGAGGGGAGGGCAGTGTTTTGCTCTGTTTACATCGATTTTACAGAGCAAATAAACAAGAAAACTATTTGGTATTTCTGAGTTACCTGTTTCTAGAGGGTTTCTGCTTTTTTGTATCTACTTGATTTTGCTATCTGATAGTTTTCAGACCATTGCTGTATGACATATATACTCTAGTACAATTGGTGAGCTCCTAAAATAAGAAGAAAGACCTATTGAAAGCATAGAAATTTCTCCCTCCAGCAAGGGGGTTACTCTACACTGTTCCAACAGCAATGCTACAAGGTGTTTTCAGCTTTGCGGGCTGAAAGTGCCAGAGTGGCAGCCTCATTTGCTACAAGAGATTGCAAGAGTCTCCAAAGGTTCATTGCGGTCTCTTACATTGTTGGCTCAAAAAATGGAGACATCTTAGGAGCCGTTATGGTTTGTCATGTTAAGGATCTACTGAGGAACAAGTTCCCAAGAAGTACTTCAAGTGGTAGACTCAGGTCATCGTATACAGAGCTTGAAAAACAAAGGCCTATATATAGGAGACAATAATAAACCCTCAATAAGGTCAGCCATCCATATTTTAAAGACCTCTAAATCCCTGTTTAAATAGTAAATGTCATTGTCGCTATTATCTCCACTGTTCTGTACTTCCTTCTGTTCAAATCAATAAACAGGAGAATATAAAGTTAAAGCCAACAAGCCAGCATTATGCCTGTGGCCTCAGGGCATGAGCTTATTACGCTGTACGTAGTTCATTTTCTCCTAGTAGAATGGCTCATATTAAGCTCTGTGACCTAGAGGCAGGGTGTGGTTGATATGTTTGTACTATCAACATCTAAAAACTAGTTTTCGGTGCTGGGAGACATCATTCCTTATTGTTGTTCGCAGTCAGCTACAGAGGTGTTGTCATGGTATAATCTACAAATGTGGACAAATTGTAAAGACAGAAACTCTGAAACATTTCAGGCTAGCAATGTGCTCTTTTTTTATATATATATTTTGTTAGCTTTTCTCTTTTTACTAACACCTGCCTAATACCTTGTTGCGCACTGGATATTTACTACTCACGGCATCGAAGACAAGTGTGCACATTCTCTTTTAGGGTCACTTATTTACTGTATTTCTTTCCCACCTTTTAAAATTTTCTTATTTCCAGTGTAAAATCCTTCTGTGTAATTACTCTTATATTTTATATGTACAAGGGTTTTTGTAATTCTTTGTCCTTCAATGATCTTACTCTAACCACAATGTATCATTCAGCTGTTAACTGCATATCAGCACTCAGGTAAGCTTCCTATTCTACTCAGGTAACCTTCCTAACTTTTCCTGTCAACTTTAATTTCTTTTAAAAAGAACAGGCAGTGAGTAGTGAGAAATAATTGATATATGACAAGTGTCATAGTTCTGATTACAAATGGGATCTGGAAATATTTTCCAAACCTTTGCTTTTTCTTGGTTTCTTCCCCAAAGAAAACTATTGAAATAGTGTCCAAGAGATTACTCCCTCAGTATTTCCACCTTGGCCAAATCCTGTGGTATCTAGACCAAGGTGTATTTTGGCTGTTTTTCAGATAAGCCTTTGCATTCTTGAGTACTTACGTGAACGGCATTTCTAAAACTTCTGAGGTTTAAGCAGCATTAACACTGAGCATATGTGAAGATTATTGCTTAGGAGGGCAGACCCCAGAGAACTGGCACTAACAGTTCTGTCACTGGCCTCAAATTTGAGTATGCAAAGTAGAGACAGACAGCTGTGCCCAGTACTCTTCTGTAAGGGGGAAAGGGATTTAGTGGGGAGGAGCAGGTTTTACCTCTCTGACCATACTGTTCTCAGAGGTTCTGGTCTCTTTTATGGAGAGTTTCTGAGGAGTTTAATAAGAGAAGGTTACTTTGTTTGGTAAAGTTTTCAGTCCATAATGTAGAATGTAGTAGAAAATCTTATCATATGTTTTAGTAGATTGCTTCATAACCATATAGAAATACTTTAGTTGGCTGTTAAATTGGCTTACCTTTTAAATTCAAGTCTTTAGGAATACACTGAATTTCTCTAGGGTTTTTCAGGGGGTTTTTTTGGTACTAGGTTACTTGGCCACTATAACCAGGCAAGAATGCCTGACCTTTAATAGCAGTTTCTAGTCCTTACCCTTCCACCCTTGTTTGAAGCCTCAGGAAATGCTCAGCAGATTTACTGAGGCATTTGACTGAGGATTTGCAATGGCTGACCAGTTCTGGACTAAGGTGCCAAGACCTTAGACTACTGATGGCTTTGTAAAAGGCTGTCAAATTATGCATCTAACATACAGGTGAAATAAATGTACAGTGACACCTTCAAATGTTGGAAATATTTGCAGTTAAATTCCGACCTAACAACTGAGTTATTAGTCTAATTTTGTTGTAGTTTTGTTGTGTTTTTTTTTTTTAATTTCAGTATAGCTTTTTCTGAGTCATGCTGGTTTAATTCAGCACTCTGTTTTGAAACTTTCCCTGACAGGATTATGTTGAGATGGTGATAGAGGGTAATCATATTCAGATTTTGTCTGTAAAATAGTTGATTTAATTTACCTCTGAATTGCAATTGACAAGTCTAAAGGTGGGTGGCATTTCTCAAGAAAAAAATTTTCATTAGCTGAAAATGCATCTGGGGAATCAAGAGTAGTTACAAATTTAGATCAATTTGGATTAAAAAATGCAATTTAAATTTTACAACATAATCTTTTATTGCAGATTTACTGAAACTTTGTTTTCGTTATTAAGAAATTAAGTCTTTTGATGTGTGTATTTAAGAGAGCATTTGTTTGAAATTTATCTGGTAGAAAGGGAGAAATCTCACAGAAACTGAAAACTAAATGCTTTGCGTCAGCCCAAAGTTTATTATTACTTACATTCTTCTAGAAAAAAACAGTTCCAGAGATGGTAGCCTTTCTGTATCAGGTCAGCCCAAAGTGATTAAGTTATTTTTTACAGTCATAATATTTTCAAACCTTTGATACTTCATTTTCAAATTTCTGTAAAATTTAGATTAAATGTTTGTGTTGTCTTTCTTACAGGAGTATATCACCATTACAGTATTGGTGCATATATCAAAACAGCAACATGAACCACTGAATGCAACCCCCTTGTCACTGAATTCGGTCTGATGTCTCTAATGATATCTAAGAATTGCCACCAATAATTCTTCTGTTGATGCTTTCTTGCTTCTGTATTCTGGATTATATTTTTGTTTCTCAATAGCCAAGAAGTTACACCTCCATTTCCTCCCCTTTCCTTTCTTCCTCCTTTTGCCCTTTCTCCTTTGTTTTCTTTCAAGATCAGTTGGTGAAATGTCTAAAGAATTAAATGTTTTTAATTCTTTCTTAAAAAAAATAAGATGACCTAGAAGTTTAGGAATGTTGCTTTTGTTAACAGTTTCTCTTTTTATCTGCTACTCACTATGATTTTGTCTAATGCAAACAGAAATTTAGAGAGAAAAATGTGCAATAGGTAATTTAAGAGACTTCTTGATTTTTTTTATTAAGTCAGTACCAGTGAGGGGCTGAAGCAGTTGATCCTGGTGCCAGTCATACCTTCTTTACCAGCAGCAGGCATTTAGAATCACAGAATCACAGAATCAC
>NW_010135071.1:0-5608 GCF_000699245.1 Pterocles gutturalis
TATTATTATTATTATTACTATTATTATTGGAGGGTTGTTTTTGTTGTTTTTGGTTTTGGTTTTGGTTTTGTTTTTTTTTTTTTTCTGTTGGAGAACGGTTTCTACCTGAACCTTTCTCCAGAAAGGTTTATAATTCACTAAGTGCCTGATTATTTTTTGGGTACAAGCACTTCTGCTTCTGTAGCGGGTACAAAGAGTCTCAAGTTCTCTTGAATGGACAAATTATGTGCATACCTTATATCTCTGTGCCTTGAATGTCTGCAATTTAGAGGTGAGCCTGTTAGGCTGGTCCCCTGAGGTCTGCAACGATGTTTCCTTCCCACCACTGTATTTGCAAGCCTAGGAAAATTAAACAGTAGCTTTCTTCTTAAAAGATACATGTTGGAAGAGATGAAGGTGATATAACAAAAATTGTGTCCTCCTTTACCTGAGTAAGCTACAAAACTATGAAGCCTGGAGGAAATAAGAAACCTTGTCACAAAGGGGAGGACACAAGATTGTCTCATCTGTGTTACTTCAAATCATCCAAGGGGAAAGAAAACTCATCCTGGACACCACAGAAGCATCACTTGTTAAATAAGTTGTCTGTAAACCAGCCTGAGCAGAAGACCAATGATTGTCATAACTACACGAATGGAAGAATAATATCTCCAAAACATACCAACTCCAC
The DNA here is from genome assembly GCF_000699245.1 of Pterocles gutturalis. Classification (NCBI taxonomy): domain Eukaryota; kingdom Metazoa; phylum Chordata; class Aves; order Pterocliformes; family Pteroclidae; genus Pterocles; species Pterocles gutturalis. The sequence goes on from NW_010135071.1 coordinate 671, forward strand.
AACTGACTTTCCCCTGAATGCCTCTTATGAGAGACTATTCACAAAGAATACTCTCAGAGCACAATAATATGAACAAAGTTTTTAGAGGAACCAAGAGTAGAGGTGACAGAAGATGGTTCGTTCCTTGCACTTCCCTGTTTAATTTTCAACTCTGGATCTAAGCAAGTGGACAGCTGTAAAACACGACTAGGAAATTTGAGTTCCTGGAAAAGCCCAGGGTATCCGGTCGAGACTTGCGGTGCAGCTCATTCCTGTAGAGAGGAATTTCTCATAGGGACAAGACTGCTTGCCCTGTGGTTTTCACAGCACTGTATGTTTCCAGGCACTCTCTTTAGGGATAAGGGGTTGAATTTGAATTCATTCCCATCCTCCCACCCAGCTTGGCTCTGTCCCCCAAAGCTGTGCAAAGAAAAGATGCAATCCCACATCCAGGTTCATCTTGCATTCACCCTGCCTCCATTTCGCTATTGGAATGGCACATGCTTCTTCCTCCAGCAGCTGGTGGGCTCATCTGGCACAACATGCAAACTGACTCTCTCTTTTGTTTCCCTCTTGCTGCCCCTAATAACTTTGCCAGCCTTTTCTGCACGCCGGTGGTGGATGTAATCGAAATGCCTATCAGCACATAAATTAAGCAAACACTTGGGGTGTCCTAAAGAGCTTTGCAAAGTAATGTCTGAGATGCCAGCGGGGTTGCGTCTGAGTTAGGCACAGATTATTATACGCTCAAAAATAGAGCTTATAACACAGCTCTGGGTGAGGAACAGGAGCCCGAGCAGGTTGCTGGCCATCTGAATTTTACTTGCTGAGTTATTTCCCCAGATAGAGTCTTCAGTCACAGCCTGGCAGCTGCCTCAAGCACTGCCAGAAAAGTCACACCACTTTATTAGCATAACTAATGCCACCGAAGAGGATCTGCAGATATGGAAATCATTCAGCTTCAGATGAAATTTCAACGTGCCATCACTTAAGGCTGTCCAGCCAGCATCGCTTATGAGAACGGCTACCTGCAGAGGCTGTCCTCTCATGTCTACAAAAGGACAGGAAAAATGAACTCACACATCACCTCTTCCCTCCTTCTGTCTGCAGTTCACCACGTCTAATAAAGTTAAAGGGACATGGGAAAATAGTATTTCTGGCATTGTTTTTAGGACTAAAAGCAAACAGAAAAATTCAGGGTTTGGCTAAATGGAACAGAAAGATGTCTGACAAGCTGCTTCAAAGAGTCAAGAGAAACGCTTTAAGAGAGAGGTCTCGCTGGCTAAGATATCTTGCTAGATCAGAGGAAAGAGGAGAAGAGATTATTACCTTAAAAATATAAGGAAGAAGAAAGAAAATGTTCTCTTCAATTGGAATTTCAAAATGCTTTCCTTTTTCAGGATAAATTATATTGTAACTGAACATCGGCACTTCCCGTCCCTCATCCAGCCAGTGGACCACCCAATCTGCCATGTCTGTCAGCAACAGCAGCCAAAACCAGCTGCTTCCAGAGAAAGTTCAAAACTCTGTGAATGTTCCTAATTGTGACAGATTAAGGTGTACCTGACCCTAGGTACTGATCAGTTTATGCCCTGAAGCAGGATAATACACGGCTCTTGTCATTTTTATCCCAGCTAGCAACACTGCAGATGTTCTTTTTCATTTAAAAATGTGCTGAGCTTCCCTCGTTCAGCCTGTATGTCCTTTATACTGATGCCTTGGGCAGGTCATATCTGCATTTCTGAGGGGACATTGAACACAGGGAGACGAGAGAGAGAGAAAGAGGAAAAAATGGACAAATCAATGGATGGATTCTGGGTTTGCAAAAAGCTCCAAAGCTCTCCTTGTAATAAGCACGTTCATTATTTTTTTTTCCCAATAGTGAGACAGTCCTGAAAAAAAGCAAGTATGCAATCAGAAAATCCCAGGCACATAATGACGAGATGGAGGAGAGGTTAGGTTTAAATGATAGCACTTATTTTAAGACAAACTATTTGATGCTAGAAGTGCCTGGGGTTCACGTTTCTCTGCAAAGAGCATATGTGGCCATATGGCTAGTTATATGTCCTTAGGCTGCTTGCTGATGTTGCTCTGTCATTCTTGGTATATGGAGTGTTTGTTTATGCTTATATATGTCCATGTACATATACTCCAAGAGAGCTGAGGAAGCCTTCCTCTGCATACACCAATGAGTTATTTTTACCCTTCTTTCACATTAATTTGTGGGACTAAATGCCAAATGATACCATGGGTTCAGGAGAATGTGATGGGGGGAGTTATTTAGGGGGAAGGAAAAGTCTGTGAGAGCTATAATATATAGTACCACTTGGAAGTTTGGTCTAAAGAGATCCAAGGAATAAAGTAATATTTGTGTTTCCTAGGCTGAATCTCCTAGTACTAGCTGCTAAAAGAGACAGGGTTAATCTGATAGAAATTTTGATCTGCTACAGCAATTTTTATTCTGTGTATTGCCAAGTCCTTTCAGCTGCCACAGTGACTTTTTTTTCCCATTTCTTCTCTGCAGCTACTATTGACAATAATGTGTTTGCATACTCCATAAGACCATCAGTGGGTGCTAGCACAGACTGTTACCATTCATTCACACTAATGTCATTGCCGCTGTTAAAAGATCAGTCCTTCTGCAAACTGCTGCTTTGAGTCTGTGCTTGTGTCTTCCAAGAGTGGTTTGGGGATGCTCTGGAAGACAGAAACCACTGATTTTCCTGATGGAATAGTTTTAAGTAAGACTTAGAAAGATATAAATTAAAAACTATGAAGTCATGTCACCAGTTTCTTTTCCCATTCAGGATTATTTAACATACAGGTGAATTTACTTCCACCCCCACCCCAAGTCTCAGAAGTGTTTTAACAATGATGATTGAACTACATCCCCAAGGACACTTCTGTTTATCCCTCCTCTTAGACTTACACTTTCCTTTTTGGAAGTTTCAGGTCAAGATTTTAAATAATCTCTGTTTCTGACTTTCAGAACTCCCACATATTCAAACACTTCAAATAAAGTGAGAGATGCTCCCTAACCTCAAGGATCTGATCCTAAACATGATTAGAAAAAAGCAAAAGCCAGTTTGGAAATGTTAACCTTTTCCTGAAATGTTATTTTTATTTACATATTGTAACAAGAAGATCTCAGATAAGCTAGATTAATCCAAGCTTATGAAATATTGTAGCCACAAAGGGAACAATATTATAATAGCAACCAATTCCGAGAAATAATTAATGCCTGCAGAAGAGTCAGCCTGGCCAGAAGGAACAAGAGAAGTGGAATTAAAAAAAAAAAAAAAAAAAAGGCACTGGAAATACAGAAGGTAGAAAAAACTGCAGCAAGAGAGTAGGAAAATGGCACTATATCTGGAATATTACCATTCCCTGTCACTTTATAATAGATCTCTGACTAAGGAGAAGACAGGAACCAGTATGCACCTTGTCTGGTTTCCCTCCCCTCAGTTTTAGGTGAGGGGTGGGAGCTGAGGGCAGCTGCTGGGGCAGAGCTGGAGGAGGATCCTGCACCACACACACACAGAGCACACAGACCTCTCCCCACCTCAAACAAGGGTGTGGGTGGAATCGGGGACATGACAAGGACTAAGTCATGTTCTCCTATTTTATTTGCTTCTGGAACAACCCTACCCTCGACTGGGAGGCTGATGTAACAGAATTCTGCCATTAGCTCTGGTGGGATCCTGCTGCTTCTCTGCAGACTGTCAGTCGTGGAGTGCTTTGGACATTTATTGGCAGCTAAATCAAGAACTCGTTTCACCCATATCTCTGCGCAGCGAGAGGAATGCAGAGACTGCCCGAGGGCTGTATATCAAAAGGTAAATTCAAATGTGATGCAGTCCCATTAGAGGTCCAGCGTGCAACTTGAAACTGGGGAGAGTTGAAAGCCACTGCTTGGTAGGGGTGAGGCGATATAGAGAATGTCACGAGAGAAGCCTCATGGCTTGGTTGAAGCATTGTTTCACAGAAAATATCCAAAGGCAAATGCAGAACAGGAGGTGACTGTGTCTCTGGTTCAGCTGTTCATGCAGTCTTGTGACTTCGGTCAAGGCGGTTAAAACTCAGTGTCTTATAGAGACTATTAGGAAAAAAAAATAACTGTTGCAAACCTATGCCAGTGAAATATCCTTCATAAGAACAAAGATCATTTATTGTTGTTATCATTATAATACTAAATTGAAACATTCCATGGGAGATAGGTGCATAATTGATAGCGATGACCTTCACAGCAAACTACAGACACGTTTCAAGCTAAGCAACTGGTCTATAGTTATTGATGACATGTTATTGAATTATTTATCAGAGGCTGAATGAAGGAAATTATATTTGCTGTTTGAAACTACAGTAATGCAGTAACAATGGAAATTCTTAGAGAAGGAGTGCTAGGTTTCATACGGTGAGAGGATGTTGAAGCAATATGCATTGTAGATAATTTGAGATGTGAGGGGAGGCTACTAATTAGGCAAATTATTAAGCCTAGTAATTTAAAAAGAGAAAGAGAGAGACAGAGGAGAAAATAGGTGCATTAGCAAACCCTTACAACAGATGGCAAAGTGTCCTCAGATTCTCTAGTGGTAAAAATACATATATATATATAAACTTTCAAATAATATTTTAAATGATGATATCACCCAGAATACACTCACTCTGAGGACTCAGAAAGCTGTCTAGGAGACATTCAACTAAATTATTAAACACGGGATGATAGGAAAGAATTAAAGAAAGAAATTTCCCTCCCTAAAAGTTAAAGCAACAATCCACTCTGTATCCACTGTTAAAGCTCAGAGTCCAGATGGTTGCCCAATAGAATTTTTAGCAAACATTTGGAGAGATAATAAGGCCTGTAACAGTAGATAATTACTCACTTCTATATGGCTCAGTGCCCCCCTCATCTACATTTGTTTCTATAGCAGGTTTTATGCCAAAAAAAAAAAAAAAAAA